>NC_090174.1:62897176-62904676 GCF_024679245.1 Pseudorasbora parva | reverse complement strand
CAACCTCTAGCATCAGTCGCTAGAGTGTCTCTTGAGGTCAGAGGAGTGAGGTTTACTTGCACAGCAACTACTGCTAGCTGGCCTCTGTTACACTAGCACCTTATTTTACAACAGTAATGGAAGGCGTTGCAGAGAGAGAAAGAGGGAGGATGCAATTTTCTTCTTTAGTTTACTGTTTTTGTGAGCATATTTTTGTTCAGTCCAATGTTAATATATCTGCGGTTGCACTGACTTGCAAGTTGCAAAGTAAAAGTAAAAGTTGCACTGACTTGTTTGGTGAAAATAAAAAATAAAAATGTTTCAACAGCCTGTGTGTGTTACTACAAATACACTCACCTAAAGGATTATTAGGAACACCATACTAATCCTGTGTTTGACCCTCTTTCGCCTTCAGAACTGCCTTAATTCTACGTGGCATTGATTCAACAAGGTGCTGAAAGCATTCTTTAGAAATGTTGGCCCATATTGATAGGAGAGCATCTTGCAGTTGATGGAGATTTGTGGGATGCACATCCAGGACACGAAGCTCCCGTTCCACCACATCCCAAAGATGCTCTATTGGGCTGAGATCTGGTGACTGTGGCGGCCATTTTAGTTCAGTCAACTCATTGTCATAAAAAACCAATTTGAAATGATTCAAGCTTTGTGACATGGTGCATTATCCTAAAGTGTGCCAAGAAAACATCCCCCACACCATTACACCACCACCACCAGCCTGCACAGTGGGAACAAGGCATGATGGAGCCATGTTCTCATTCTGTTTACGCCAAATTCTGACTCTACCATCTGAATGTCTCAACAGAAATCGAGACTCATCAGACCAGGCAACATTTCTCCAGTCTTCAACTGTCCAATTTTGGTGAGCTTGTGCAAATTGTCGCCTCTTTTTCCTATTTGTAGTGGAGATGAGTGGTACCCTGTGGGGTCTTCTGCTGTTGTAGCCCATCGCCTCAAGGTTGTGTGTGTTGTGGCTTCACAAATGCATTGCTGCACACCTCGGTTGTAACGAGTGGTTATTTCAGTCAAAGTTGCTCTTCTATCAGCTTGAATCAGTCGGCCCATTCTCCTCTGACCTCGAGCATCAACAAGGCATTTTCTCCCACAGGACTGCCGCATACTGGATGCTCTTCCCTTTTCACACCATTCTTTGTAAAACCTAGAAATGGTTGTGTGTGTAAATCCCAGTAACTGAGCAGATTGTGAAATACTCAGACCGGCCCGTCTGGCACCAACAACCATGCCACGTTCAAAGTTACTTAAATCACCTTTCTTTCCCATTCTGACATTCAGTTTGGAGTTCAGGAGATTGTCTTGACCAGGACCACACCCCTAAATGCACTGAAGAACTGCCATGTGATTGGCTGATTAGATAATTACATTAATGAGAAAGTGAATAGGTGTTCCTAATAATCCTTTAGGTGAGTGTATTTCTGTGCAAAAATCTGAAGAAATTTCTACAATTTTAACTACATAATTAAGTATTATGGCAAAACATAATACAGATGAGAGTGTGTTGTATTATGCCCAACAGTGTGTAGTTGATTTGACAAAAATCAGCTAATAAGAATGATTTTAGGTGAGCATAAGTAAATTCAATAAAATGTGCATTCTATCAAGAGCAGAACCGCTGAGATAATATAAAACATCAGTGTTCAGAGCACACACTCACACACACACACACACACACACACACACACACACACACACACACACACACACACACCACACAACACAACACAACACACACAAACACTCTCTCACAAACACACACACACACACACACACACACACACTTTCTCTCACACACACAAACACACATCTACACACACAATTTTAACTTTTATGTCATAATTTCAACATTTTTTGTCATAGTTATGATTTACAGAAGCATGACTCTTTCCTCATGTGGAAGAAAAGAGTTTCCATAAACAATCGGCTTCATTGTTTCAACTGTTTTATTTACAATAGACAAAAAAATACAAACGTCTGTATATGTGACCAGTGATGATGCGGCGGCCTGTGATGATGCGATGGCCTGCTGCAATCACATTTCTCTCATCGTGTCTTTGTTTTGTTTTTTTAAAGCTACAAATTATTGCTGAAGAGTACCGATAGGCTTATGCTGCTCTCAAAACCCTTAAAATGCATTTGTTTACAAAACTGAGATGTATTTGCTTGAATGCACTGTATTGAGGACCGTGTATTTTATGTCATACGTCTCTTTGATATCCTGTAGCCAGTGAAGAATCACATTATCCTGTGGATTCACAGCAGATTTTACAATCGCCAGGACAGATTTCTCACTTCTTCCTCGCGTTCGAACCTTTAATTTATTGCAGTCTTATGATCCTTTGAACAGTTTTGAAGAGTATATAAATGTGCAAATGGGCCTGTAGATACATTGAGTTTTGGCAGTGGAAACAATTCATGTCAAAAAATTAAAAGTATTATGTTAAGTTTTCTTTTTTTAACCATGAAGTCACTTAAAGGTGCACTATGTAAGTTTTCCGTCTGCTAGAGGTTGCCTATTAAAAACAAAGGCATGGTTTAATGAGGGCAAGTTTGAGCGCAGAATATTGGGATGGTTTCTTCACCTCACAGCCGGTGGGAAAGAATCGGGATAGGACTCGAGCAGAAATCATGTTCATGGATGTGATTATTAACGTTACTGTAGTGTGAAGCAGAGCAGGAGCGATTGGTTAATGAGATGAACAACACACGCCTCGCGAGCAGCGGGACTTTTATTATGTCAGTCGCCGGCGCCATTTCCTCTTCTCCGGTCATGAGTGTGAGGAGCGCAGCTCTGTTGATCATATTAGACATGACGTTACTAAAAAAAAGCGTAACCGAGGGTAACGCAGATATGATGTCATCCACAGGCCACGCCCTCACACGTCCCGGTTCATTGGGTAAAATAGCAATATCTTACGATTTACAAAGAGTTGGAGACATTTGGGATATTGTAAGAACTCAACTGAACTTAATGTATAACACTGGCCTAGTGGTTTTTGGATATTTTACTGAAATGTATTGCACTTCACTTCCGGTAAGGTCAAAAAATACATATACAAAAAAAAGTCATATTTTGGATATACGCGTGTCACTTCCGGTAGGGTCAATATCCATGCTCTGGATATGAGATGTAAGAGCCAGACCGATATTGACCTCACCAGAAGTGAAGCGCGATCTGTTGGATATAGCGGTGTATTTGAGGTAAAAAAAAATTAAAAATACGGCTCGATTTTTCACACAAACTGATCGTTTTGTGTCTTAAGATATCGATGTGTCGTCATGAGCCACAGGGCTCTTTGTGCATGTTGTCTAAGAATGTTTTTTTTACTCTCATTGAATGGGTAACAATTCTATGAGATTAAGAAACATGAAGTTAATTGAGTTAAAAAAGGAAGATTTTTAACTCAACCATTGCTGTGTGTCGGTCATATAATGATGTGACACCCAGCAACGGTTGAGTTAAAAATCTTCATTTGTGTTCTACTGAAAAAACAAACACACCTACATGTTGGATACCCTGGGGGTCAGCAGATAAACATCACATTTTTATTTTTGGGTGAATTATCCCTTTTAGGGTGCTTTCACACCTGCCTCATTTACTTCGGTTGAATCGTACTAGAGTTCGTTTCCCTCTTTGGTGCGGTTCGTTTGGTCAGGTCTGAAAGCAGCAATCGCACTCGGGTGCGCACCAAAAGCGGACCAAACAAGCGTACCGAGACCTCCTTGAAGAGGTGGTCTCGGTACGATTTCAAACGAACTCTGGAGCGGTTTGTTTGTGGTGAGAACGTGATCCGACCTCGAACAGAACCAACTGCAAAACTACTGATCATTTTTGGACTGAACCAGCTGCCGTAGTTAGCTGCGCTGACATTGTGTGCATGATATTATTACCTGATAGATCGTTGGCAATATTTTCGGAAGATGGAAGCATGTCAAGAGTTAATAATTAATGCACGCCCCCTCTTGAAGTGACGAGCGATGCGCGCTCGCCGTCTGCAGTGCATTAGAGCGGTGTTTTCACGTCGCATCCGCGCTTCATTATAGAAATGTATTGTTTGCATACTGTGGTAAATACACACAGTGTAGTAGATTATGGCCAGGGACAAAACTGGCCCGCGCAGTCGTCTCTCCACAGTGTTATTATAGTTTGCTGGCTTTGCCTCTTCCGTTGGAATTTTTCCACATGTCAATTCTGACCAATGGAAATGCAGTTTAGGAATTACGCCATGGCCAATGAGTGATGTGGATGTTGTCACGTGCCTGCGTTTTGGTTCGTTTCAACTGGTTTGGACCAAAGCAATCAGTGTGGTGTGAAAAGGAACCAAAAAAGCTGAAAAATGCAACAATGTATAATTGTTTGCCCTTGGATCGGACAAATGAACCGGACTAGAGATGCGAAAGCACCCATAGACTGTAAAAAAAAAATATGGCCGTAGTGTCCGTAACGTCACCCATAGGATTCCAATGAGCCGTTCTGAAGCGTGAGGTAGAGTCGAGCTGGGCGTCGCCATCTTGCGAGCGAGTCATCGCTTGTCACTCTCGGATGACAGAAAATGGGGAAAGAGGCGGGATGTGGGCGGAGCTTAGTTGACATGGGCAGAGCTTAGGTGGCGCAATGACTATAGACAGCAGATAAATGGCTATCCACCTGTCATTCAAAGTAACTCAAGCCCTTAATTATGCAGAACTTTAAGGCTTTATAGAACGTAAATGAATGAGTTACAAAAAATTCACCCCCCTCAGAGTTGCCATGAAGGGCAAAATTAGCCGTATAGACCAAAACCACAATTTGTACCAGGCTGTAAACATGTTTTTTTCTGCTGTAAAGTTGGGCATTTTAACATGGGGCTCAATGAGCTTCTGCTCCTTCTGGAGCCGCTCTAGTGGCCAGTTGAGGAATTGCAGTTTACATTACTTCCGTATAGGCTTCAAGAGAGACCGCGAGAGGAGCCGCTTGCTAAATACATCTTGATTTAAGAATATTTCGATATTTGGACTGCATGGAAACAAGAAAATAATACTCCATACTGTCTCTGACAATCACATCTTTGTCCTGTGTTGGCCACAAAAGGCAAGGTGCAATTCACAACCTCACCGCTAGATGCCGCTAAAACTTACACACTGCACCTTTAAGTGACCCAAGTATGGAGAAATGTGCCTTAGCGATTGTACTGCTGTATTACTGAGGTTAAAGTGCATGTGATCGGACTCTGCTGGTCTCAGAGCACCAGGGTTGGGATGTGGCGCAGCAGTGCATGATGGGAAGCGGCCGGCGGGGGCGAGCGCGGTCCGGCCTCAGAGTTCGAGCCGTTGGGCCGGTGTCTCGCACTCTTCTGGTGCGCGCGCAGCCCGGCCAGCTGCGAGTACGCGCTCTGGCACACGTGGCACTTGTACGGCCGCTCGCCTGTGTGGAGACGCACGTGGTTGCGCAGCGTGGAGGACTGGCTGAAGCGGCGGTTGCAGAAGCGGCAGATGAAGGGTTTGTCCAGGGTGTGTATGCGCATGTGCGAGCGCAGGTTGCTGCGGGAGTTGAAGCCGCGATGACAGATGACACAACGCATGCGGCTCGCGCTCGATGAAGAAGAGGAAGAGGCGGGAAGGGATGAAGGTGTCGGGTCACACACATGTGCGTCGTCTGTGGAGGAGAAGGAAGACGTGTTGGTAACACTTTACAATAAGCTTCATTAGTTAACTACATTACTTAAAGGGATACTTCACCGCTTTTTCATATTAAACTGTTATTCCCTTAACTAAGATGGTTTGACACACACCTCTCTCGTCTCAGTGTGCTCTTAATCTCTCTGACGGCGGTGACGATCTGATAGCATTTAGCTTAGCCCACTAAGCCCAGTTCATTCACTAGGGTACCAAAAAGATAACAAGCTAGAAGCGACCAAACTCCTCCACGTTTCCCCTATTTAAATAAAGTTACACCAATAGCTGAACGATCAAGTATGGGGACACAAAATAAAACGTGGGGTGTTTCTAATCGGATTAAAAAGGAGAACTATAATGTATGGCGGAATAGCACTTCTGAGAGTACTTCGACTCGGCGCAGTAAAAAGTCCCGGCTGGAACATCTTCCCTCCATGTGGGTAATCTAGCACTAGGAAAGCGTTCCCCCCATAGGGGCGGCCATTGCTAACCAAGCCATCACCTGCTGTTAGCATCCCATTGACTCCCATTCATTTTTGAGTCACTTTGACAGTGAATAACTTTACATCAGAGGCGTTGAAAGACTCCATTTGTCCATTGTTTATTTCTAAAGAAACACGACAATGCATAAAAGGCTCCGTTACCTTGTATCTTACACTATCGCCCCGCAGAAGCTGTTTTTGTAAAAATAAGCTAACGATTGCGTCATAACCAACGCGACTCTGTGGCACAGTTGAGACATTACCGTATAGACCTGAGGAGACGCTCAGGGGCAATCTTTACTGTCTATGAGGCAGTCGGGGGGACCTGGAGACATAAAGTCTGATAAAGTCAAGGGGGAAGACTGAGCAGAAGCCCATAGTGAGCCAAAAGTAACAGGACAAAACATTTAAACAACGTGATTCAGATTTCACTTTCCACAACTACTAGAAGACCTACAGCTGTCAGACAGGAGGCTCACGTCACATCTACGTCCTCAAGCTCAGTCTGAGTCTGCAGTTCACTCAGCCATCAGGAAGTGAGTGCTTCTAATTGACCTCATTTTCCGCCGCTGAAGTCTATGGGGTCGCTCTGTCCATTTCTTTAACTGTCTATGCTTCCCTCACATCTCCCTATTGACAGAAATGAGAGAGTGAGGGAAGATGTTCCGGCCGGGACTTTTTACTGCGCCGAGTCGAAGTACTCTCAGAAGTGCTATTCCGCCACACATTATAGTTCTCCTTTTTAATCCGATTAGAGAAGTGCCACGTTTTATTTTGTCACCATACTTGATCGTTCAACTATTGGTGTAACAGTATTTAAATAGAGGAAACGTGGAGGAGTTTGGTCGCTTCTAACTTGATCTCTGTTTGGTTCCATAGTGAATGAAGTGGGCTTAGCGGCTAAGCTAAATGCTATCAGATCGCGTCACCGCCGCGTGATCCGATCCGCAATCTCCTCATCACCGCGCGTCAGAGAGATTAAGAGCACACTGAGACCAGAGAGAGGTGTGTATCAACTCGTTTTAGTTAAGGGAATAACAGTTTAATATGAAAAAGCAGAGAAGTGACCCTTTAAAGGGTTAGTTGACCCAAAAATGAAATGCATGTCATTAATGATGTCGCTCCACACCCGTCAGACCTCCGTTCATCTTCACACACAGTTTAAGATATTTTAGATTTAGTCCGAGAGCGTATGCAAGTGTATGCACACTATACTGTCCATGTCCAGAAAGGGAATAAAAACATCATCACAGTAGTCCATATGAGACATCAGTGGGTTAATTAGAGTCTCTTGAAGCATCCAAAATACATTTGGGTCCAAAAATAACAATTGTCACAATTCACCAGTGTG
>NC_090174.1:62804676-62889676 GCF_024679245.1 Pseudorasbora parva | reverse complement strand
AATATGGATAAACTTAACCGTTGGGTTTAAAAATGTAATTTAAAATTTTGAACCAACGGGGTTTTTTTTGTGTTTTTTCCTCTTCATATTTGACCGTTGAAGCAAACCAGCATTTTTTTTAGAGCGTAATGACACTTCGAAACGAAATGAATGAAACGAATCCCCTTTATTATTATTTTGGTCACGAAATATGACCTCTATTTAACCGGATTAAACGCGTTAAATGTTGGGGAGGGGAACTGTAAAAGCGCATTGAAAATCGCCTCAAAGCCCCAAAGAAAGACACTCGCATTTAATGTCGGAATCAAAGAATCGGCTGAGGAGAAGGTGAAGAACCGCGCTGACACTCATTATTCTCCACTGACTCATTCCACATTCATTATCCTTTCACCACGTTTGTAGCAATAAATGTGAGTGAATGAAGCGATGGCTTGTTTAAAAACACGCAGGAATTTCGCTAACAAAAAGATGGAAAGGCGATTAGCTGCTTGACACGCCGTGAATGAGGACAGAAAGAGCCGTTCACGGTGTGTTAATGGAGAGAAGCGGAGATGCCAGGAGAGGAAAAGAGCCTGTCCACAGATCCATGAATGCGGGATAAAGCTCCGAGAATGGGAATCTTTTCTTTGGCTTTCTCAGGTCAAGCACAAAGTTAACCAAATGAATTTAAAGCCGCTTCATTCAGTCAGCGGCGGTTACACGCCGATCGAGCGCGCGGGCGGGTCCGAAAAAAAGCACCTTTTCACCGCGTTAAACGGCTTCAATGGAGCGAAAGAAAGGAGACAAAATGCTGGAGAACGGCATCTTCAGGGAGCTTGGGAAGAAATTCCCAGAGTTCATTCCCACTGACAGCTCGCGCAG
Organism: Pseudorasbora parva; assembly: GCF_024679245.1. Lineage (NCBI taxonomy): Eukaryota > Metazoa > Chordata > Actinopteri > Cypriniformes > Gobionidae > Pseudorasbora > Pseudorasbora parva. Next base: position 62,888,815 of record NC_090174.1, on the reverse strand, counting down.
TTCATCACTCTTTTCCTAGAGTTTCATCTGAGTTTGTGAGGAAAACCGTCAAGTTTTTCTCGCGAGCAGAAGTAAACACATTGGGATATTTTTATAGGCTATCAACAGCATAATTCAAATATTTTCAACAAATACACAATAACCAAATTAAACATGCGGAGACTATTTTTTCTTGATAATTTTATTATTAGCGAAAAAGTTGACCTATTTAATTTCTAATTAGGTAGCCTATATCACATTTTACCAATAATCTAACATGTAAAATCGATATCTCTTAGTTCAAACATTTGAATTACATCTCAAAAACACCGGATCTTACATTTACACCGCACACAATCCAATCGTCCCAACAGCACGTGGAACTTTCTCTTTTATGGTTATAAAAAAATAGAACTTAAGAAAAATAATCAACAGAGAACGTTCTGTGCTCTCTTTAGGTTGTTAAACACACGCACACACACACACACACACACACACACACACACACACACACACACACACACACACACACACACACACACACACACACACACACACACACACACACACACACACACACACACACACTCTAGCTGCAACTTTCTGGTTAGTTTTTGGTAAAAAAAAAAAAAAAGAAAAAGAAAAAAGTTATTTGGTTTTAAAAATAGCGGAAGGTCGGCGTTTGCTGCCTTCATCAGAGAACATTATCATCATCATTTCACCTGCAGGCTGAAGGTTTAATAAAACATAAATAGCGATAGGATTTTAACAGATCTTTGCTTATCGTGAAATTAGAAAAAGTACAAAATGAAGCTGCGACTGCCCGAGTGAGAACGCGAAAGTACCTACCTCCTGTGAATGACTGCGCCAGGGCTTCTGCCGTGAAGGCGGTCCTCGGGCTCTGCTGCTCCTCGTACGGGCTCTCTCCCAGCACGTTCCTCCATCGGCCGTACAGAAAACTGTGCAGGATATCAGAGGTGATGATCTCACACAGCTGCGACCGGAACCGGGACTTGAGCGCGAGCGCCTCCGCGGGCAGAACCGAACCCATGTGTGCTGATGCGGGATGGACAGAAACTGCTGCGGTGCCTCTGGAGCGGGGCCACTTATAGGAGCCTGTGGCTCCGAGCCTCTAATTAGTTATTAATGACCCCCCCCAACCCACCTACACACAGACACACACACACACACACACACACAAAACCTCTTTATGCTGGAGCCCCGCCACCCCTTAAAGACACACACCCAATGAGAAACTCTGTCTTTGTAAAGAGAGGAGACAGATATAAAGTGAGAGAGAGAGAGAGAGAGAGAGAGAGAGAGAGAGAGAGAGAGAGAGAGAGAGAGAGAGAGAGAGAGAGAGAGAGTGTGTGTGTGTGAGAGAGAGAGAGAGAGAGAGAGAGAGAGAGTGTGTGTGTGTGTGTGTGTGTGTGAGAGAGAGAGAGAGAGAGAGAGAGAGAGAGAGGAGAGAGAGAGATAATCTGACATAAGTGGCTCAACACCTGTATAGAGGCTATTAACACATCACAGCCTACAATTATTCCCACACATTTAACCAGCTGTTATTAACCTCAACACACACACACACACACACACACACACACACACACACACACACACACACACACACACACACACACACACACACACACACACACACACACACACACACACACACACACACACACACACACACACACACACACACTGAGTAAAATGTTTAACAAATGAAAATATATTGTATAGACCATATATTATGACTATACAGTGCCATTATGTTTTTTAGGCTATTATATATGACCTATTTATGCTAATATATATATATAATACCAATAATATATTATAGATTAAAAATGTTATATTAGAATAATGTGCAATGTGTCTTGATTAGATTTTTTGAATGGGCAATAATTACAATGTAAATGTTCAATAGCTGAGACAGAAAATGACTTAACACTGGGAAATATTCACAAAAGAATTCATGCAAGCACAGGTCATATTGTCTGGCGTGGTAAATCTGTGAGATTATATTATACGCCGTATTTATGAACATCGACCGGTCTCGGGCTTCTCTCTTCTCCGGACGGATGGAGAGTTTAACCCTCTCTTCCTTTTCATTTGATGTGAATCAATGTGCCATGTGTTCTGAGGAGGGTCTGTCATCATCATGTGATGTCCGAACGTTCATTCATTCATTCATTCATTCATTCATTCATTCATTCATTCATTCATTCATTCATTCATTCATTCATTCATTCATTCATTCGGTTTAAAAACAGATTCAGCTGCACTTCATGATGAAGTCTCTTATAAATAAAGCTTCTTTGGAATCATTTTAGGGGTTTCCCTCCATTTTAATTAATTCATTTGGTTATTTTAATTCATTCATTTGGTTATTTTAATTCATTCATTTGGTTATTTTAATTCATTCATTTGGTTATTTTAATTCATTTGTATGAATTAAACAGCTTGTGAACATACTTTATCACAGGAAAACAAATGTAAACAACCCAATAAACCTGAAAGTATTATGCACAAAATGAAGACATTTCCCCTTATATAGAACATTTCTGGTCTAAACTGAAGAACTGAATCTGAGACATTAATAAATGGCCATTCATTCATTCAGGAAACTATTTCTAATGGCACTGCTTATAAAAGCAAAACCATACAGAAACATTAATATACAAACTCATCATCCTCGTGCAGAACCAGAAGTTCTGATGAAAACACGAGATACTGGGTTTATATTCTCTAATATCTGCAGATATTAATGCGCACTCAGTCGGATCAGAAATGCGTAAGTGTGTGTAAAGTGGTGCGATGTGAAATATGAACATTCAATAATGTAGATGCAAACACTCATTAATAATGAAAGCCGTAATGATCACAGCAGACTCCCTCCATCAGCAGAACATCATTCATTCAGAACCAGAACGGTTTTACACATCCTTCACTTTATTCAAATTAAATCAGTTTAGTTCAGTCAACACAGTTTTGTTGGATTCATTTATTCGCTTTAAAATGTTTAACAATTTTTGTGTGGTGCATTAAAAAGAATGATTTTATGACGTTGTTCACTTTATTTAAGCAACTCATCTTGATTTAACAGCATTATATCAGGTTTCTGGTTCAGATGTGATCGCTTTGACCGTCACTCTTTGACATAACTTGATGTTTTTATTTTCAGATTATGATTCAATCTTCCACTCCCCATCTTGCTCTGCTAAGGGACTGAATTCGGAGACTAATGTTTAAATAAAGTGATATTTTATGCATTTCTAACGAGATGAGAAAACAGAGACTTTTTAATGTTTAATGTTCTGTTTTGTGGTTGTTTATTAGTTTCTGTTATATTCGTGTTTTTGGAGGGTTACCATTGTGGTGAAGAGTAGAGCATACGCTTATATTTCAAATATCTTTTCGAACAAACGCTGTAAAAAAAACAACTAAACATTAAACACGTAAAACTCTGACAGGTCTTTTCATTTTCTTAAAAACAAACAAAAATGGCTGAACAAGAGTAGATTAAGTTCAGGAAACATTCACAGAAATACGAGGTGTCACAATTTTATTAAGTTAGACTAACAAGCTTTTCGTTCTCCCAGTGTTTTAAACTATTGCCAGTCATGCATTCAAATTAAATTATCATAAACTAAAACTATTAAACACACTTCTGTTAATCACATTATTACCTATATGATAATATGCAAAATATACCACACACACACACACACACACACACATGTTGGTCTATGTGGTTTACAGGGACTCTCCATAGGCGTAATGGTTTTTATACTGTACAAACCGTATTTTCTATCCCCTTACACTGCCCCTAAACCTACCCATCACACACACACACACACACACACACACACACAGCCCCTAAACCTACCCATCACACACACACAGCCCCTAAACCTACCCATCACACACACACACACACACACACACACACACACACACACACACACACACACACACACACACACACACACACACACACACACACACACACACACACACACACACACACACACACACACACACACACACACACACACACACACACACACACACTGCCCCTGCACCTACCCATCACACACACACACACACACACACGTTTTGTCAGCCTGAGGGCAGAAGAGAAGGAAACTCATCTGTGTTTAAAAATCCATTAGTACGCACAATGAATCCTCCCACAAACCACCTCTCACTGAATACACACACACACACACACACACACACACACACAGCGCTGAGTGATGTAGCTGATCACAGATATAGTTGTTAATCTCTCGATCATAATCTCCGTTTAAACGAGTTTTTCGGCTCTTCATTGAGTTAGCGCAGGCAAAGTCAAGACACGATGTAAGAAAGATATTTATTGCTGACAGCTTCATTTGTACGGGACTTTGTGAGACACGCAAGAGCATTTTAGTGATCGTGTCGATCGTCGCTATCACATTCATCGAGTAAAACTATTGTTGCTCTGAGGACAGACGGTCATCTGCAAAGTTTAGGAAGCGACATCTAAATATAAATGCCGAAATATCAGAAATATCCCCCTGAGACCCAGAGTAGGCCTACAGGTTTTATATTTTAGCGAATTTCACTGACAACAAACAGTTTTAAGTCTGGAAATATAAGACATTCCTTTGAAAATATATTACACGTCTTTTTACATTAGGCCTACATATTGTCCCAAAACAGATTCATATGCAAATTAGATACAGTGTAGGCTATAGACGGCATTGTCAATAGTGGGAATGGCATTTATGGCCATGTTTACACACATTTTCCAATAAGTAAAACGGAATATTTTTGTATCTTTCATAACACTGAGAAACACCTTAATACAAAGTTTGGATAAAAATAAATAAAAAAATAAAAAATTGCAAATAATTGGTGAATGAAAAGAAAATCCCATTGTCTTTGCCTTTTAATTTGCTCAATAAATGGGTTCTGGTGTCCTTTTATAGAGCAGATACAGCATATAACAGAGAGATTTATATATATATAAGTTTTTCATGCTCCAAACAATCTAAAAAAAGAAAAGAAAAAGAAAAAAAGGTTCTCAGGAAGATGACATGTTAAAATACTAGTAACACATTAAAGCAATGTAAAGGCAGACTAATATATAAATAGACAATTTGTAGCAAAATATTTTTGTGATGACTTGTAAATAAATAATCATAATTTCTCACGTACAGTGCTATGGTGGAGCCGGTGCTCAGCCTGCACTTTCCCTCAGTGATGTGATTCTGGAGCCGGGCCTAACATAACACTTTAAATGAAAAGCGTGTCTTTGTCTGACTGTTATAAGCGTTCATATTTTACACCTGTCAGGATGTTTTTCGCGGAAAATTGCGTACATTAATGTCTTTTCATTCATATCCGTAAAAAGAGTAAAGTTGCTCCTGCTTTGCCGTGTCTGGGGTGAGAGTATCAGGGGTTAGTAATCACAACAAGTGAGCTTTTTTTAAGCGGTTGCCAGGTTGATTTCCACCCCACATTTATCAATTTATTAATAGAACAAAACGACTAATATTTAAATCTCTTACTATAGCAAAACCAACCGATATTTAAATGTATTAACAGAACAAAATCAACCGATATTTAAATGTATTAATAGAACACCCCCCCCCCCCGATATTTACATTTATTAATAGACCGAAACAGACCAAAATTTTAATTTATTAATATAACAAAACCAACCGATATCTAAACGTATTAATAAAACAAAACCAACCGATATTTAAATGTATTAATAAAACAAAACCAACCGATATTTAAATGTATTAATAAAACAAAACCAATCGATATTTAAATGTATTAATATAACGAAACCAACCGATATTTAAATGTATTAACAGAACACCCCCCCCCTGATATTTACATTTATTAATAGACCGAAACAGACCAAAATTTTAATTTATTAATAAAACAAAACCAACCGATATTTAAATGTATTAATAAAACAAAACCAATCGATATTTAAATGTATTAATAAAACAAAACCAACCGATATTTAAATGTATTAATAAAACAAAACCAACCGATATTTAAATGTATTAATATAACGAAACCAACCGATATTTAAATGTATTAATGAAAAAAACATCCAATATTTACATTTATTAACAGAACAAACCCCCAATATTTAAATGTATTAATATAACGAAACCAACCGATATTTAAATGTATTAATATAACGAAACCAACCGATATTTACATTTATTAACAGAACAACCCCCCCCCCCCCGATATTTAAATGTATTAATTGAATGAAACCAACCGACATCTACATTTAATAGACCGATAAATTTGTTAATAGAACAAACGCGACTAATATTTAAATCTCGTATTGGAGCAAAACCAACCAATATTTTCATGGAGCTGTTAAATCTCCAACTTTCAGGCAGTGTTGCCAGCGGTTGTCGGGGGAAATGTTTTCTTATTATTACATTTTCTTTATTTCCACTCCCGTAAGTACGATTTTGCTGCTCCAATACCCCAAACCACCACAGATATAAAAATGTAGTGACTAATTCGGCCGCCCGATGGAGAGAAAAATAAATAAACAGATAAAATGCACAAATCTTTTTTTTAACCGCTACTGTAGAACTACATTTATAAAATATATACAAACATCTCTAAGACGCAGAAGAAAGGCACAAAAAAAAGAGGTCGTCTTTCAATCATTTTAATACATGGTTACCTGTACACATGAGGAAGAAAAGAAACACTAAAATTAAACATTTTGAAATTATAATATCCCTTTTCATTAAGCAATGAAGTTAATACTAGATCAATTTGTAACTAGTCAATCATACATATATTAGATCACACAGAGTAGAAAGGAAAAACAGAATTAAAAAGTTACTGGATCGGGACTGTACAGGAGTCCACAGTGTGTACTGGGATGGATGAGGGGCTTCGAGAGACCGCCGGTACCAAATAAGACAACAACTTTGATCTTCCAATACTTCCAATATAAAAAACTACAATTAATTAATACACAGGTAGGCTCTCAGAGGCTTAGCAGTCTTGAACGCTTTAAAGTCCAAGTTTACAGAACACACATAAAACGTCTCATCTGTCAGCAAGATGCAACATCAAATTTCAAATTACACATTCACAATCTTTGACAAATTTCCGTATGAAAACAGAACAGAAAAACAGGGACAGTTTTCCTGCAAAACACAGGACAAAAAGAGTCTTTGATTTAATTATATATATTTTTTAAATAAAGTATTTAGTCAAGTATCTGAGCATACATACATAGTTTTACAAGAGAGCAAAAGGCAAAAAACAACCACCCTTTCCCCGTCAAATCACTGTAATAAAAAATTATTATCCGTTACATTTGCATACGTCTAAAAAAAACCCTAAGATCTACAAGTTAAACGTCTGTCAAAATATTAGCGAAATCCATCTTTGTTTCAAAAAAAAAGAAGTGAAATAAGATATTGCACCTTTTTCAACCAGAGTACAATAAAATGACAATGAAAACAGAATACAAAGTACATGAGGAATTACATCATCAGGAACCGACTGCCATTCGCCGTTTTTCGTGTAACAAAAGCATATATTTCTGTAACAAAAACATCACAGTTTTTTATTTATCGCACTGAATTAAAATGCTTTATGTAAAAGAAAGAAAACAAAACAAAAGAAAACATTTTGTACACATTCTTAAAACATTGCATGACAAAACTAAACGATAACGTATTCAAGACTGCTAAGCCCACGATCATTTTATTGCAACAGAACTAGAAAAATAAGAGATTATATTGCGCGATCGATGAAATGCCGCAACTCCGGGGTTCGTTTTGGTGATATACATCTGAATAATATATATATATATATCGTTGACTTAAAAAGGAAGAATAGAAAACAAACCAACTCTGAAACGGTCCAAAAAGGATCCCGGAAATTGCCCATTCAGATAAATGGTGTGTGTACACAAGGATTTAGTAACAATTTGATGTCCTGATTTAGAAATAGTTCTCTTTTTAAATCATATAAGTCATTCTACAGCTAGTGTTTCTCACTAAGAAAAAAAGTAAAAGTCTTCAAGGCGTTGCAAATCTAGAAACCTCTGTTACAAAAGGTCTGTTTCCTCCTCGCAGTGATTCAAAAATCTTCAACTAAAGGGTCCGCAGTCGTCCGCTTTAATGATCCTGCGGAAGAGAAGGAGATGCAGTCAGAGATACACACACTCACCGGCGGACAGACCTTTGGAATAATTCACATTTCGTGTTTCTGAAAGAGTCTCGTCTGCTCACCTTCACTGCTTCAACTTTATCAAAAATACAGTAAAAAATACCTGACACTTAAATCATCTCTTCTCTATATGAATATATAGTAAAGTGTAATTTATTCATGTGATCATCATCATCACTACCCCGGTCCTCACTACTATTCCAGTCCTCGCTACTCCTCCAGGCCTCGCTACTACCCCGGTCCTCGCTACTCCTCCAGGCCTCGCTACTACCCCAGGCCTCGCTAGTACCCCAGGCCTCGCTAGTACCCCAGGCCTCGCTAGTACCCCAGGCCTCGCTACTACCCCAGGCCTCGCTACTACCCCAGGCCTCGCTACTACCCCAGGCCTCGCTACTACCCCAGGCCTCGCTACTACCCCAGGCCTCGCTACTCCTCCAGGCCTAGCTACTCCTCCAGGCCTAGCTACTCCTCCAGGCCTCGCTACTCCCCCAGGCCTCGCTACTCCCCCAGGCCTCGCTACTCCCCCAGGCCTCGCTACTCCCCCAGGCCTCGCTACTCCCCCAGGCCTCGCTACTACTCCAGGCCTCGCTACTACCCCAGGCCTCGCTACTACCCCAGGCCTCGCTACTACCCCAGGCCTCGCTACTACCCCAGGCCTCGCTACTCCTCCAGGCCTCGCTACTCCTCCAGGCCTCGCTACTCCCCCAGGCCTCGCTACTCCCCCAGGCCTCACTACTACCCCAGGCCTCACTACTACTCCAGGCCTCACTACTACCCCAGGCCTCACTACTACTCCAGGCCTCACTACTACCCCAGGCCTCACTACTCCTCCAGGCCTCACTACTCCTCCAGGCCTCGCTACTCCCCCAGGCCTCGCTACTCCCCCAGGCCTCGCTACTACCCCAGGCCTCGCTACTCCCCCAGGCCTCACTACTACCCCAGGCCTCGCTACTCCTCCAGGCCTCACTACTCCTCCAGGCCTCGCTACTCCCCCAGGCCTCGCTACTCCCCCAGGCCTCGCTACTCCCCCAGGCCTCGCTACTACCCCAGGCCTCGCTACTCCCCCAGGCCTCGCTACTCCCCCAGGCCTCGCTACTACCCCAGGCCTCGCTACTCCTCCAGGCCTCACTACTCCTCCAGGCCTCACTACTACCCCAGGCCTCACTACTACTCCAGGCCTCGCTACTCTACTACCCCAGGCCTCGCTACTCTACTACCCCAGGCCTCGCTACTCTACTACCCCAGGCCTCACTACTACTCCAGGCCTGACTACTACTCCAGTCCTCACTACTACTCCAGGCCTCACTACTCCTCCAGGCCTCACTACTCCTCCAGGCCTCACTACTCCTCCAGGCCTCACTACTCCTCCAGGCCTCACTACTCCTCCAGGCCTCACTACTCCTCCAGGCCTCACTACTACTCCAGGCCTCACTACTACTCCAGGCCTCACTACTACTCCAGACCTCATTACTCCTCCAGGCCTCACTACTACTCCAGGGCTCACTACTCTACTACCCCAGGCCTCACTACTACTCCAGTCCTCACTACTACTCCAGTCCTCACAACTACTCCAGGGCTCACTACTCCTCCAGGCCTCATTACTCCTCCAGTCCTCACTACTCCTCCAGTCCTCACTACTCCTCCAGTCCTCACTACTCCTCCAGTCCTCACTACTCCAGGGCTGATTCCCAATTCCCATTTATCATTATCATTAAGGACGAGAGGAAAAGATGCGAGGACTGCGAGGAATTTAATCAAGTGAAATGATATATCCTCGCTCCCTTTAACGTCACTTTAAAGCGGCTTCAATTAATGATGACTCTGCACCGCTGGATTTAGTCAGGATTCTTAAACATTAGAGATAACTATTTATATTGTGAGCTTCAGCCTCCACAAAATACCACATTTGTCCATATTTTAATTAATATTACCAGTTATTATTAACAAAGAATTCTTTATTGTATAGTATTAGTTTTTATTTGTTTCTTTCATTTTCTTGTGCTTTGATATAATTCTGCAACTGTCAGTTGTTGTTACTTGACAAACATTTGTGTCTTGTACTTGTAAACATAATAATAATGAATAAACTGTGGCACGATATGGGGGAGGAGAATTAATGCTTGCGTCACGTTTAGTCGATAAAACACTTCCGCAAAGGATCCACCTGTGTATCCTCGCTCATGACTCCTCAGGAAGCCTCCTCACTCCTCCATCCTCGCCACCTCGCGGTGCATTAGAGAATTGACATCTCCTACAAGATGGCTGAGCTCCATCAGTTTCCGGGTCACAGGATGGAGGACAGAGGAGCAAGGAAACGAGAAGGGATATTGAGAAGCACCCCAGACTTCACTACTCCAGACCTCACTACTCCAGGCCTCACTACTCCAGTCCTCAATACTCATCATTACTACTCCAGACCTCACTACTACTCCAGTCCTCAATACTCGTCATCACTACTACTCCCGGCCTCACTATTACTCCCGGCCTCACTACTACTCCAGGCCTCACTACTACTCCAGGCCTCACTACTACTCGTCATTACTACTCCAGACCTCACTACTCCAGTCCTCAATACCCCAGACCTCAATACCCCAGACCTCAATACCCCAGACCTCACATCCCCGGACCTCACATCCCCGGTCCTCACTACCCACCCCGGTCCTCACTACCCACCCCGGTCCTCACTGCCCACCCCGGTCCTCACTACCCACCCCGGTCCTCACTACCCACCCCGGTCCTCACTACCCACCCCGGTCCTCACTACCCACCCCGGTCCTCACTACCCACCCCGGTCCTCACTACCCACCCCGGTCCTCACTACCCACCCCAGTCCTCACTACCCCGGTCCTCACTACTCAAGTCCTCACTACTCAAGTCCTCACTACCCCAGTCCTCACTACTCAAGTCCTCACTACTCCAGTCCTCACTACTCCAGTCCTCACTACTCCAGTCCTCACTACTCCAGTCCTCACTACTCCAGTCCTCACTACTCCAGTCCTCACTACTCCAGTCCTCACTACCCCAGACCTCACTACCCCAGTCCTCACTACCCCAGTCCTCACTACCCCAGTCCTCACTACCCCAGACCTTACTCCAGACATTACTACAGTCCTCATTCCAGACATTACTACTCCAGTCCTCAATGGTGGGTACAGCCCTGTCTGGGTGTTTATAATATGACAGTTTTTCTCAGATTAAACGGTAAAATGCTCATAAAGTGACTCTCAGAGCGGCTCTGCAGATGAAGTTCATGTCATAGTAACACCGCGAACCAGTAAAACCAACCTGGGCCGATCATGCGAACAAATTGTCAGATTCCGTCTCTAGTTACACCTCTAATTTTAACAGTATTTTTGATCAGATGCAGCCTCTGGGAGCAGAAGAGACTCTATTAATGTTCAAAGAGCTACAAACATTTGACCAGCAGTGCACAAGCTGATAAATATACTATGATAAACTGTAGTAGCTCAGGCAGTGTGTGTGTGCGCGTTTTTACCGGGAGGCCAGGAGCCTGTGTTTGTCCCTGGCTGTAATACGCCCCCTGCTGTCTGTAATATTCCACCCAGGCGGCGCTGTAGTCTGGAGGAGAACTCTGCTGAGAGCCAGGACCGGCTGCCTGAGCTGCGCACACACACACACACACGAGGATGAGACACTGACATCCAGCTACTATCGCTTAAATGAACACTTATTCAACTTCTTTCCTACATTTAGATATGCGGGAAAATGCATTTTTGTCTAAGTCAAGTGCATGCATTGTTTTAGTTTGGCAGGTTCGCCTTGTTAGCTTAGCATAATGAATGGAATCCTGCTATCTGGCAACATAGGATTCCATTCATTATGCTAAGCTAAGCTAACGGCAACCCTGCCAAACTAAAACAATGCATGCACTTGATTAAGACAAAAATGCATTTGCAGAAGTTGAATAAGCCCTATTTCTAAACCCGCTGGAGAGTTCCTTTAACACCCGGAGGACAAGCGTTCTTACTCTGTTTCTTGTAATACTCCTCCCATGCTTTGCTGTAGTCGGAGCCGCTGCTCTGGCCTTGGTTCTGCTGACCTGCACAGAGAACATCATTTACTCTAAAGGCCCGCAGGATCCGGCAAAATATGGCAGAAAACGCAATACGGCTATTGTGAAATGTCAAAGCCTGTGATTTAATTAAACAAATACATGCGCTGTGTGTTTGAGAGTGAAGCGCATCGCTGTGTTCATTTACACGTGAGCAGCTCATGATCCGCCGGCGTCTCAGAGCGTCTCGATTCATCTGCAGCTTCGTCCGCATCTGCTGTGAGTTTGAGTTGCTTTAACATGCGCCAAACATCTTCACAAACTTATAATGAACAGCGCTGACCACAAGAGACGCTTGCGGTTTTACACCACAATAAAAGTTTGGCGGTTTGACATTCGAACACGAGGAAATTAAGTGTTAGTATTGTAATTTTAGAGTTATTTATTGTTATTATTTTTAAATACTAATTGTTAAAATGATTAAATAACTATTTTTGTAATTTATTTTTATAAATTAAAATAAAGCCACATTGGGATATAACATAAAAAATAAAAATCACCAAATTGCACAGCCATGCAAACATGGATATTACTATGGTGATATTTTTCTGTTTAACAAAATTGTGTATTTAATAAAAACATAAAATATTTATAATACATAAAAATATTAAAATGTAATATTTAAATTATTAAATATTATACAATTTAAATTATTTAAAAAAACTAATTTAAATGAAAAAATTCTCTTACAAATTTTGTTTAGTAATTAAATTTTTTTAAAATATTTTTTAATAATAAAAATAAAGCCACATTGCTATATATATATATATATATATATAAATAGTTAGCCAAATAGCGCAGTCCTGCAAACACGGATATTATTAAATCACATTGTCTCCCAATTTCCTGATAAATAAAAGAATATACATTATTTTTTTATCCCCTTAAACTAAAAGTTTGATAGTTTAACATATTTGAAAATGAGGAAATTTAGACTCCTATAATTTTACAGTTGTAATGCAAGATTAAATTATTATTAAACTATTGTTTTTTTTAAATACTAAATTTACTATGGTAATATATTACAGTCAAATAAAAGTGTATTTAATAAAAATAAAGTATTTAAGATAAGTAAAATCAATTAATATTAAATTTAATTAATCATAAAGCCATATTGGTATATAAATCAATTTCTCACCAAATTATGCAGTGCTATAAGCATGATTTTTAAAATCATATTTTGCATCACAATTTCTCTGATAAATACAATATATTAGATTTTTCACCCAAATTGTGTAAAATTGATCATTTATCATTGATGAAACTAAATCAATAATAAATGAAGTTGCAAAGCCCAATTACGGGCCCAATCGAGAAGTCCATAAACGATAAACCATGAATTTTACACGTTGATTTTTTTTTTTTACAAGTGTTTAGATCTTACACATTGCATTGTGTTTTAGGGTTAAGTGAATTGTGCTTAAATTAACACAAATGTTTTATTAAATCACTTTAAGCGCAGTTTTACCGTTCATAAGGCTGTAGACGGATCTGCTGATCTTTTAGTGCACAGCTCTTTAATCAAGAGCAATGTAAAAAAAACAACAACAGTATTCCAGCCGATTTCAAAAGTGCCAGAAAATAATATGGCAGACCCGGAAAATTGTTAGTCAGGCAAATAAAACCTCTCAAGCGAGTCCCCCTGTGGTGTTGTTTACACAGAAGAAGCTCAAGGAAAAGTGGTTTCAGAGGTACTTGCCTAGCTTTTTATAATACTGCTCCCATGCTTTGGAATAGTCCATTTGGCCGGTCTGAGATCCATTGTGACCTGAAATAACCAGACTGAAATGAATGTGACGGTCCTCAGAAGACACAAGGATGTGACAGACGCAGGGTATCTGCAGGTTTCACCAAGTCAAATTTCAATGACTTGGTGAAAAGAGGCGAGAGCATTTCAATGAGGTAGCCTTACATGCACGTAGGAAAATTAAGACCTGTTTAACATTATTTAAGACCTAGAACGCAATGCTTCTGTGAATTTAAGACTTTTTAAGGCCTTATATTTTGATTCTGAAATTGAATACTTTTTAAGACTCTGCGGGGACCCTGAGACGAGTGCGTGGGTGTGTGGCCATGTTTTTGTGACACACAAGGACACAAATGTGTATAATGCCATGGGTATGACACAGGTATTACAGGAGAGGGTGAAATATGAGGACATTACCCATGGCCCCACTTTACAAAAGGCTTATAAATCACACAGGAGGAGTTTTTATGAGAAAGTAAAAATGCAGAATGTTTCCTGTGATGGGTAGGTTTAGGGGTAGGGGCAGTGTGTGTGTGTGTGTGTGTGTGTGTGTGTGTGCGTGTGTGACTCACTGGGGTCCTGCTGGCTCTGGGGCTGCCATGTCTGATATGTGGTTCCCCAACCTCCAGTCATGAACGTCTGCGGACCACTAGAGCACAAAACAACACCTCACAGATTAAACAAACACACACACACTCTATACACAAGAGCTAGACACACGACTGACATTCAGTGCATCTCATCAAGAACAACAAGCAAACCAGATCCTGAGGGAAACTCTGCTCTTAGAATAAACCTAACAGGCAACAAGTTCCTGATCAGAATAAACTCACTGACAGACAGGAAAGAGAGGGATGAAAGGAGGAAAGAGAAGGAAGGAAAGTTAAGCGAAGGAAAGGGAAGGGAGGAAAGAGGGAAGCAGAGGAAGGAAAGGGAAAGTAAGGAAGGAGAGGGATGGAAGGAAGGAAAGAAGGAAAGAAAGAAAGAAAGAAAGAAAGAAAGAAAGAAAGAAAGAAAGAAAAGGAAATAGAGGAGGGAAGGAAAGTGAAGCAAAGGAAAGGGAATGGAAGGAAGGGGAAGAAAGGAGAGGAAGAAAAGAAAAGGGAAGATAGGGAGGGAAGGAAGGAAGGAGGGAGGGAGGGAGGGAGGGAAGGAAGGAAGGAAGGAAGGAAGGGAGGGAGGGAAGGAAGGGAGGGAAGGAAGGGAGGGAGGGAGGGAGGGAGGGAAGGAAGGGAGGGAGGGAGGGAGGGAGGGAGGGAAGGAAGGAGGGAAGGAAGGAAGGAAGGAAGGAAGGAAGGAAGGAAGGAAGGAAGGAAGGAAGGAAGGAAGGAAGGAAGGAAGGAAGGAAGGAAGGAAGGAAGGAAGGAAGGAAGGAAAGGGGGCACTCACTTCTGATGAGGAGTCGCTGGGCCCTGGGTGAAAGGACTGAGTCCAAAGCTGCTGTTTCCTCCCATTCCAGACGCCTGAGGAGGAGAAGAGCCATCAGAGACCGAACACACACACACACACCTGAGAGTCTGTCTAATCTATCAACCACTGACACACTCTGAACATGCATGCATTAAGCGTTTGCATTCACACACACCAGGTTTGGGGTCAGTAAGACTGTTTTCTATTAAAGAAATGAACACTTTTATCCAGGAAGCCTCCATTTAATCGCCCAGCCATGAGAGATGTTTCTCAAAGGGTTAGTTCAGCCTGTAATGTAAATTGTGTGATTAATTCCTCCTGTGGTTGGACAGCCGTCAGACCTCCGCTCATCTTCACAGACAGATGAACAGATGAGGATAGTTTCTGTGTGTGAAAAAACTAAATAACGACTTATATAGTGATGGCCGATTTCAGAACAAAGCTTCGAACCGTTATGAGTCAGTGAATCGATTCATGATTCAGATCGCGAGTCAAACTGCTGAAATCACGTGACTTTGATTCATCGATTCACTGAGTCATAACGGTTCGAAGCTTTGTTTTGAAATCGGCCATCACTATATAAGTCGTTATTTAGTTTTTTCACACACAGAAACTCTTCTCATCTCTTCATCAATGATTGTAGAGCCGCTGTAGTGAGATGGGCTTTGTAACGACGTCTTTAGTGCCTTTATGGGTCTTGAGAGAGGAAATGACATTGGTGTCAATGAAGGCCTTTCTGAGCCATCGGATTTCAACACTAATATCTTCATCTGTGTGTGAAGATGAGCGGAGGTCTGACGGGTGTCCAACCACAGGAGGAATTAATCACACAATTTACATTTCTGGGTGAACTATCCCTTTCAGATCCTCATATGAGAATGATTAGTGAAGGATCATGTGACACTGACGAGTGGAGTAATGATGATGATGATCACAGGAATAAATTGCACTTTACTATATAATCACAGAGAACAGATGATCTACACTGGAGGAATATTTCAGATTTATGTATTTTTTTATTAAATAAATGCATCCTTGGTGAGCTCTTTGAAGGGATAGTTCACTTTAAAATGAAAATGCTGTCCTCCTTTACTCAGCCTCAAGTTGTTCAAACCTGTATGAGTGTCTTTCTTCAGCTGAACACAAGGGAAGATATTTTGACGAATGTCAGTAACCGATTAACTGGAGCCATTGACTTACATAGTAGGAAAAAAAAAACTATGGAAGTCAATGGCTCCAGTTAACTGGTTGGTTTCTGACATTCTTCAAAATATATCCCCTTGTGTTCAGCTGAAGAAAGACATTCATACAGGTTTGAACAACTTGAGGATGAGTAAAGGAGGACAGCATTTTCATTTTAAAGTGAACTAGCCCTTTAAGCATCATTACAAACTCCACCCAGTGTGTGAGCGATCACGCACCCCGATCTTTTGACTGGTAATATGTGTGTGTGTGTGTGTGTGTGTGTGTGTTTGTGAGCGATCACGCACCCCGATCTTCTCGTCGATCAGCTGTCTGGCCATCTCCATCTGTTGAGGAGATCCGCGGATGGAAAAGATCCGAACATTAGGGTCGGTGTTAGGAGGAGGATTTCTCTGCAGCTCCACATGAGCTCCAGACTGCTGGTTGATGTTCTTTATGGTCTCTCCACCTGAGCAAAACACATTTTAAAACGATCAGCATCGCCCAATACGCTTTCTGTGACTTATTTTTAGAGCTGGACAGTCACTAAGCACATTTACTCGAGTCCTGTACTGAAGTTCACTGTTTGAGTCTCTGTGCTTTACTGGAGTATTATTTTTTCTGTAATCTTCTGACTTTAACTTCACTCCATCTGAAAGACAAATATCGTCCTCTTTACTCCACTACATTTCTATCAAGGTCCTCGAAGTGGAAAGTCGTTTCTGTCGCAGCTTTGAAAGTCAGTGGATGATTTTTTTCTTCTTTTAAAGGTGTTTGGGTTTTTGCAGAAAGCCTTTCAGGAATCACTCTTGTAGAGTCTCGTGAAGTTCAATGATTTCACAGCATTTATTAAACACTGATTTATAGTTTAGAGCAAAATGGAAGAAGACGGATGTCCAAATGCTCATTTAGTGGAGTATTCACATAAACAAAGTTGATTCTGTCTTAAGTGAAGGTGAACAGTGTGAGAATATCAGATGTGTATCAGTGTATTGGATCCGTGCATTCGGCCTTAAAGTGACAGCAGCTTTGTAACTTTTCTACAAGTATTTAAATGAGTTTAAGTTAGTCGTCTGCTAGTGTGTCAGATGGAGCGTCACTGACTGGCTTAAACCGTGATGGCATAATGTGCATTTAGACAACTATAATACAATAATGCGGCGACAAAGGAAATTTACTTTTGATACTTAAAGGGGGGGTGAAATGCTGTTTCATGCATACTGATCTTTTTACACTGTTAAAGACTTGGAATCCCATACTAAACATAGACAAAGTTTCAAAAGTTAAGGTGGACGTTTGATGGGAGTATTTCTTTGTCAAAAATACTACTTCCGGTTAGTCATAAGTTTCGGCAAGTTTTTTTCGATCATGGGTCCCCTTTGACGTTAAAAGGTCGGAATTTCCTTGTATGGGCCGTACGGACAATTCTACCGGAAGAGCGTGAGAGAGAGAGAGAGAGAGAGAGAGAGAGAGAGAGAGAGAGAGAGAGAGAGAGAGAGAGAGAGAGAGAGAGAGAGAGAGAGAGAGAGAGAGAGAGAGAGAGAGAGAGAGAGAGAGAGAGAGAGAGAGAGAGAGAGAGAGAGAGAGAGAGAGAGAGAGAGAGAGAGAGAGAGAGAGAGAGAGAGAGAGAGAGAGAGAGCGTGAGAGAGCGAGAGAGAGAGAGCGAAAGCAACAGGCTACGCCCATCAAAGCGGGGCTCGTAGGCTGCGCTGCACAGGTGATGTGACTTCAAGAAATTAACAATGTCACCAAAAAAAGTGCGTTTTTGGTTGCCAGACCAAGACAGTCCTGCACAGATTCCCCAAAACCCCGCGTTAAGGCAACAGTGGATGGAATTTGCTTTTCCGGATCAGCAACTGAGTTGCGCGAATGTTTATATCTGTTCGCTGCATTTCGGTGCCGACTGTTTCATAAACAAGGCCCAGCTCGACGCCGGATTTTCCGATCGCCTAATGCTGAAGGATGGAGCAGTCCCAACGATAAAGGTCCCAACGTTAGAACCGCAGGCGGTGAGTAAGACTGCTTCAAATGTCTGTGTTTTTGCCTATGCTCATCAAGTAGCCCAAACATGATCACGTATAGTTAATTGATCAATGGAGCGTGCGATGTGTAGTGCGTGTACATTTGTTTAGCTGGCCACTATATGTGTAACTTTATGTTTGTGTATTGTAAAAGCACTCCAAACAACAATACACAAAGAGGGGGGAAATATGTTGAACTAAATAAGCACGCTTCTTCATTCAAATGCGCTACTATTCCGTGTCTTTCTATGTAAACACTAACTTAGCCTGCCGTGCAAAACCAGTCAAACCACGCGTAAACACACACACACACACACGTGCACAACTGCACTTCCCACATGTACACCTTCAAAGACAAAAATACGACGATATAATTCAAGTATAAATATGTAAATAACACAAGCCGCTCAGCATATTATATAGTTAGTGTATAACTTGTACCACATACAGACGTCCTGCTCTAGTCGTTTTTGCTGCTGCTCCTGTTCAACTGCAGCCTCTGGGTCTGATTCCGGATCATAGATGTATGGCTGTATCTGATTAAAAGCCATATTTTTATTTTGAATAAAGTTTTCTCCCGCTGTTAGGGATGACACAGCTTTACGACGCACTCGACTCAACACAATAGCAGCGGCGCGCACACGTCATTATTTAGCTCCGCTCACACGATATGCCCCCACCCGCTCGGCTTTTTCGGAAAGACTCGGAACAGCGCATCTTTCTTATATAATTATTAAAAAAAAAGAAGACTTTTCGGAGATATGCAGGATGCAATGCTACTCTATAGGTACTCAAGATTGACATGACACTGACTGAAACTGAGTGTTTCACCCCCCCTTTAAGTACTTCTGAAAACAAATACTTCTGTACTTTTACTGTTTTTACACTTTTACTTGTAACGGAGTAATATTTGACCCGCAGTACTTTTACTTTTACTCAAGTAATGAAGTTGAGTATTTTCTTCAGCTCTGCTGATTTTGACAGCACTGAGAACACCAGAAAAATCACTATGTATACAATGACCCTTATAAGTGCTCACTATGTCAGGACCCTTGAGCTCTTTATTGGACTACAATGGGCTTGAACATCTACTGGGTGGTCTTAAAGTAAGGGTGAGTGACGTTCTGTTCAATGGTGAATTAAATGGTTAGTGCTCTGACATTCACTTCTTTTGGAGTTTGAGTATGCAGCTATTATAATTAACTATAACAAACATTTTTATTAAATAAAATAAAATATTTTATTTAATTGATTTGACAAAGTAGCACGTATCAATCTACACTAAAGTATATAAACTAAAACTAAATGTTATAGACATAAAAAAAAGATACAATTTGTTCTATTAAAGCTCCACTGTGTGATATTGTCCCCCATCTAGCGGTGTAAAGGTTTATGACCATCCAGTGAATATTAGTTTCTGTTCCTCTCAATTCTGATTTCGTTTTAACTCCTACGGTGGCCGATTTAGTCCAAGATTAACACGGCAATCCCCCTCTTCACATTCGACACGGTGCCATCGAGTGTTAAAACGCGAAAGGCGAAGCTTGAATTTACGGGTATGTCCCTCTTTGGCTACTGTACTTTCAAGATGGAGGAGCAACATGGCGACCGGCATTCGAACCCCTCACCCCTATGTATTTTCAATGGCATATTATAAACTTACGAGAATACTTTATTACTTGAAAGAAGTAAAAATACATTAATGAGCACATATATTTTTGAAAGAACTAGTGTTTTTAGCTAAGAATAAACTAAAAAAGTTACACAGTGTAGCTTTAAGAGATTTAAATGTCAGTGAATTTTGTTTTATTTAGTTTAAATATTAGTTGGTTTTGTTCTATTAATACATTTAAATATCTGTCCATTTTGCTCTCAATACATTTGAATATCGGTCGGCTTAGTTATATTAATTAATTTAAATATCGGTTGGTTTTGTTCTATTAATACATTTAAATATCGGTTGGTTTTGTTATATTAATAAATTTAAATATCGGTTGGTTGTGTTATATTAATAAATTTAAATATCGGTTGGTTTCGTTATATTAATACATTTAAATATCGGTCGATTTTGGTCTATTAATTCATTTAAATATAGGTCTGCTTTGTTTTATTAATAAATGTAAATATCGGTCGGTTTAATATTTAATACATTGAAATATTAGACTATTGTAATCTTGGTCAGATTTCAAATTGGATTTTTATTTTGGATTATAAATATCGGTTCATTTTGTTCCTTTAGATTTATAAATATTGCTCTGCTTTGTTCATTACGAAAAATAAATGCTCAAAAACTAATCTCCTCCAGATGAAGTGTCTCGTTCCTTTAGGTGAATTTCATCATGAACGTCAACAAACTTCTAAGCAATGAAAAATAAATAAATCATGTTCTGCCAGTTAATGCATTAATTAGCTGATTTGCGTTTCTCATACCCAACAGGGCTGTTAGCTCTGACCTCGCAGTGAGACACAAATCTCATTGTTGATCAGCTTTGTTAGACTCTTTTCAGTGCGTGTCGAAGACCACCAGTAGTTTTAACCAGCAGCCTTTAACCAGTCCTCTATACACTCGAATCCATGGACTCTTTATCCGCCCCTCTGTCTGACTGCGGAGCTCATAAAGGCTTCATTAATGCAGAAGTTAAATTTGTTTGACAATAGCTAAATGGCCCGTCTTAGTCAATCGGCCCTGGCGCAGAGGCAAAGGAGAGGAGGAGCGTTTGGATGAGCGTTTTCAGCTGAGGTCAGCTGGGGTCACGCCGCATAGATGCGTCTCCCACAAGTGAACAAATGTTCAGACATCACTGAGCTTCCATTTACCAGGCATCACGGTGTTCATAAACAACCCAGAGACCCCTCGCTTTTCCCTCCAGCAGATGATTTAAGATGCTTTATGTTGTTCAAACTATTTTTTTCCAGGGTGAAGCCAACATGCATATGAGATGAGATGTATATATATACAGCTTTGGAAATAATGTCACTTTACATTGAGAAAACAATGTAAGTGGTCTCTTAAATTTTCCCAGAGCGGTATGTATATATACGTGTGTGTATATGTGTGTGTGTGTGTGTGTCTATATCTATATATATATAGATATATATGAATTTGCCAAAGTTTGCAAGTAAATTAATTATAGTAACGTTCTTGAAGTGAACGGTCCTTTACAATCCAGGACAAAACAGACTGATATTTAAATGTATTAATAGACCAAAACTGACCCATATTTAAATTTATTAATAGACCAAAACTGACCCATATTTAAATTTATTAATAGACCAAAACTGACCGATATTTAAATGTATTAATAGACCAAAACCGACCCATATTTAAATGTATTAATAGACCAAACTGACCGATATTTAAATGTATTAATAGACCAAAACCGACCCATATTTAAATGTATTAATAGACCAAAACTGACCCATATTTAAATGTATTAATAGACCAAAACTGACCGATATTTAAATGTATTAATAGACCAAAACCGACCCATATTTAAATGTATTAATAGACCAAAACTGACCGATATTTAAATGTATTAATAGACCAAAACCGACCCATATTTAAATGTATTAATAGACCAAAACCGACCCATATTTAAATGTATTAATAGACCAAAACTGACCGATATTTAAATGTATTAATAGCCCAAACTGACCGATATTAAAATGTATTAATAGACCAAAACTGACCCATATTTAAATGTATTAATAGACCAAACTGACCGATATTTAAATGTATTAATAGACCAAAACCGACCCATATTTAAATGTATTAATAGACCAAAACTGACCCATATTTAAATGTATTAATAGACCAAAACTGACCGATATTTAAATGTATTAATAGCCCAAACTGACCGATATTAAAATGCATTAATAGACCAAAACCGACCCATATTTAAATGTATTAATAGACCAAACTGACCGATATTTAAATGTATTAATAGACCAAAACCGACCCATATTTAAATGTATTAATAGACCAAAACTGACCCATATTTAAATGTATTAATAGACCAAAACCGACCCATATTTAAATCTATTAATAGACCAAAACTGACCGATATTTAAATCTATTAACAAACCAAAACTGACCGATATTTAAGTGTATTAATAGAACAAAACCAACCAATATTTAAATCTCTTAAAGCGCACACACACACATCTTTCAGGGCACTCGGCATAGATGTAATTGTTTTCAGTGACACGAGTCCCCATGAGTCTGTGCGCATTCAGGTTGAAGTCCCCACCAGAATAGAAAAACATGTCCACACACACACGGTCCAGTTCTAACCTTTCCCGATCACAAGGCCGCATTTATCAGCCGGTATTGTGTAGGTGACTTCCTGCAAGCCTCCAGGGGTCGCCATGTTCCAATCGCCACGTCCTCTGCCGCGACCTCTGGGTCCGACTGGGCCTCCAAAACCATCACGCTCCTGAACGCCAAACAGAAGAGTAGATCAAATACAAGCCACACAAAACATTCAGAATGGGCCATGTGGACATGAACTAACAGCTAAAAATAACCTGACACTGACTAACTTAACCCTTGTGCATCAATTTAAAAAACAATTACACATGGGTCCATAGAGGACAAAAATGTCCATGTCCGAAAAAAAATATATATATGATTTATGAATAATATTTAATTTATTTTTTAAACATTGAGCTCAAACTAGAAAATCAAAGCCATAAAAAAAAAGGTGTGTTTCAAATTTGAGGTTGATATTTCAAAAAATGAGCTCTCAGTAAGATTTTGTTGGGCACAGTGCCAACTTTTCCCCATTAGATGCCAGCGAAACTCCACTGGTGCACAGTTTTTGGATTTGTGATGTGCATGAGTTTTTGCACACAATTTTTTTATTACATACATACACACCACACCAACATCTATACCAACAACAGTATAAACTAAAAACAGAAATGAAGTGAGTTTTGCTTTATACACCAAACCTGAAAAAATGGCACCATCTGGTAAAAAATGTAAAAAATAAAACATTTGAAGCCTTGCCAACAGAATAAAAGCCTATTTTACAAAGATTGCATCATTTAATAGTTAAATGTCAACGGGATTAAAAATAGCAGTTTTAAAGGTGCACTATACAACTTTTCGTCCACTGGAGGGCGCCTGTTCTAAACGGCTCGCGAGTACCGGGACTTTTATTATGATGGGACGGGACACAGTCGCCGGGCGCACTTCGCCCGCACTTTTTCTAGTCAGGTAAAAACAGCTATTTTTATCATATCAGATACATTTAAGGGGCCAAGGGCTTCGGCCATCCTTCCACTCTCTTCCCTGAACTGAAATGAGTACACGATGGACATCAGGTTCAAGTACGCCAGGTTGGCTGGTGGTTATGTTGCCCGCATACCGCCTCCCATGGCCGAGACTGGTATTACGACACCTGTCGGGCCGGGGCTAGTAATGCTACTGCTAATTAAGGTTGATATCTCTGCAGTACTATAACTTGTCATTTTTTTAATGACATCATCGCCCTTATTTCTTCTCATTCTTTTGATGAGTGTAGGTCATTTTTTAGATATTTTTACCTCAATTTTTAAACATGGCACCTTTAATGGGGACATTTTTGTCCAAAAGGGGCTGAGGCAGGGGCGTAGCCATCTTTTCAGAAGTGAGGGGGACAGAAATGTCGTAATACCATTTTTTTTTTTTTTTTTTTTTGGACCAATATAATTTATCGCATCTCTTGCTTTTAATTGGGCAAGATATCAAATACACTGCTGAACAATAAACAATAATTAATATCTATAATATTATTCTCCTATTCTCCTTTTTTTTTGGTGCCAATTTTATGATTGCTTTATATACTACAAACACTTCTGCATTAAGACTCCATAGATTTTATGCAATGTAAAAAAATATATATATATTCTGATGTAACTCATCTGTTCTCTATGTGAATATATAGTAAAATGTAATTTATTCCTGTGATCAAAGCTGAATTTATCATCATTACTCCAGTCTTCAGTGATCCTTAATCATTCCCATATGAGGATCTGATGATCAACACACATTTAGGATTATTATCAGTTGTGCTGCCCATGGTGATGCTTAATTTTCTAAACATTTGTGGTAAAATTAAAAAAGAGAGAAATTAATACTTTTATTGATCAGACATGCATTAAATTGATCACAAGTGATATTTTTAATATTACAAATTAGATAATTTATTTAATAAATGCAAATAAATGCTGTCCATTGAACTTTCTATTCATTAAAGAATCCTGAAAAATAACATGTAGGCTATCATGGTTTCCACAACATTTTGGGAACTGTTTTCAACACAGATAATAATCATAAATGTTTCTTGATTATGAAATCCTCATCTGAGAATGATTAGTGACGGATCATGTGACACTGAAGACTGGAGTAATGATGATAAATTCAGCTTTGATCACAGGAATAAATTACTATATATTCACATAGGGAAAAAAAGTGGTTTTAATTTGTAATAATGTTCAAAATATTACTGTTTTAACTATTTTCGATTACATAAATGCAGCCGTGGTGAGCAGAATAGGGCCTACTAAACATTAAAAAAAGCTGCATTATTCATATGATACTTTATTGTCAATAAATAGCCTACATTGAGATGACTTAAAAAACACACATAAAGCATATATTGTCGCAATCGTCTGATTGTCGTCGTCACGTTTCATCATCATAACGATTGTTTTCCTTCAGCTGCAGCTCCAGCGTGACAGGGTATTACGAATCCACTTTTGGACTTTCTCTGAGAGCGCCCTCCTCATATTAAGATTCGGAAAAAATTACAGGTCATGCATAGATATTTTTTTGTCTCTGAATTTAAATCTTGATGTATTCACATTGGTTTCTATGTAAATACACTTGCCCCTGACCTCAAGAAGCGCGCTATCAACCGAGTTTAGAGAAGGCTGTCGTTAGCGTCCCTGTTAACTTGCCCACCGCCGCACAGGGTAACACCGGTTCGAATCCTGCTCGGAGCGGGTCGACTAGGATCGCTGAGACCCAGTAAAAGTGCGGGGGACGAAAATACATTTTATTAAAAGTGAGGGGGACACGTCCCCCGCGTAATCTACGCCCATGGGCTGAGGGGAAGTATTTTGTGTAACAAGTGCAAAATAGTTTGTTTTTTTTAAAAGGAAATGGTGGTTAAATATTAAAATTCCAATAAAAATACACATGTGGCACATTTTATGCAGTTAGCATTAGCACAGGCAATGTTATCACAAAAACCCCCCTAAAAAAGCCCAAAATGTCCATAAGGACAAACAAGGGTTAACCAGAGTCTAATCGAAAGATACTTACACTTGAATCTTGAACTGAATAATGAGCTCATATATTTGATGAAGTTTGCATTGATTCTGTCATTTCCTGTTTATTTCTGTTTTGAAAACAGTCTGGATAGTGTAAAGCGCTTTAGAAATAAAGCTGACTTGACTAGAATCATAATGAACTACAACAAACGGACAATAATTACTGATGATCTAGATGTACCTTTGGGGACACTAAAATTATGATCCAACTAAATATACAAATACAAGTAAATAATTAGGTCTTATTTAATTCCATAAACTATCATATTGATCTGCCAACATTGTCGCTATATGATAAATTAAAATAAGCTGATAACATCACTGTTTTCTCCAGTACGACGGTACAGGTGAATCAAATTTTGTTGCAATATTGTCCTGTTTAACACTGAAGCATTTTAAAAGCATGATATAAGCTGATTGATTGATACCTGTGCTGTTTGGACCAGATCATTGATGAGATGAACGGCATGTTGACATCGGTCAGGCTGACCCATGACCTGAGCGATCCGGTCGGGACTGATCCCATCATCTGAAACATATTAAAATAATTCTGCATTGTTTGCAACCTCAATTCAAATTCAGTTACTGAATGAACTCGACAGGCACTCTCACTTGAATTGCTCAGCTGCGTATGAATATTCATGGGCGTGTAAAGAGTGTAAACATGTGAGAGAACAGTATATTAATCCCCTTAATGTTTTAATGATCCCTGCTGGGCCTCCACGGGTGTCCCAACATGCCCTAACCTGAGGTCATTCTCAAAACACACACAGGTACAGAAACTACAAACCAGCGTCAGGTTATTAGCGTTGACTAAAACTGAAGCCGTTTATTTATTTATGATTTAATGTCATAGCAGCAATGGCTACATTCATTGCAATCAGTAGTATCACTTCATTACATTGTTTACAATAATTTAACAATTTTATCTAAAAAACAATTACTATACAAAATCAGGCATACACAGTACAGGCCAAAGTTTGGACACGTTACTATTTGTAATGTTTTTGAAAGAAGTTTCTTCTGCTCATCAAGCCTGCATTTATTTGATCAAAAATACAGAAACAAATGTAATATTGTGATATATTATTACAATTTAAAATAACTGGTTTCCAGTGTATTCTCCTTTAAATGCTGATTTATTTGTGTGATCAGAGCTGAATGTTCAGGATGGTTCCTCCAGTCTTCAGTGATCATGATCCTTCAGAAATCATTCTCAGATGAGGATTCATTAGGAGTGTTGGACACAGTTCTGCTCACTAATATATGTGAGGAATAAAAGGCTCAAAAGAACTGCATTTATTCAAAATAAAAACATATTTTCAAATAATATAAATCTCCTTTACTATCACTTTTTATCAATTTAACACATCACTGCTGAATAAAATTATTGATTTATTTCAAAAAAAGAAAGAAAAAAAATGACTGACCCCAAATGACTGACCAGTAGAGTATATTGTTGTTACAAAAGATTTCTATTTTTAAAACATTTGCTTCTTTTTTTAATGTTTTTTATTTTTATTTTTACTTTTTATTTATCAAAGTATTATATTAGTGAGCAGAACTGTCTCCAACACTCCTAATGAATCCTCATCTGAGAATGATTTCTGAAGGATCATGATCACTGAAGACTGGAGGAACCATCCTGAACATTCAGCTCTGAGCACAGAAATAAATCAGCATTTAAAGGAGAATACATTCAAAACCAATTATT
Organism: Pseudorasbora parva; assembly: GCF_024679245.1. Taxonomy (NCBI): domain Eukaryota; kingdom Metazoa; phylum Chordata; class Actinopteri; order Cypriniformes; family Gobionidae; genus Pseudorasbora; species Pseudorasbora parva. The sequence goes on along the minus strand of NC_090174.1, from coordinate 62,861,141 downwards.
TTAAATTGTAATAATATATCACAATATTACATTTGTTTCTGTATTTTTGATCAAATAAATGCCGGCTTGATGAGCAGAAGAAACTTCTTTCAAAAACATTACAAATAGTGACGTGTCCAAACTTTTGGCCTGTACTGTTGGCCTGTAACAACAATAGTCATGATAACAATTACAAAGAATCTTTCAATTGAATATTTGACAAAAAAATCAAATTACTCCAGGAGAAACCTTTTAAAAAATATCAATGAATGTGTTTTCTGAATAAAACCGTCGTCTAATATTATTTTTAAAAGGCCATTCTATTAATCGCGAGTTAACTCTTGACAATCATGCGAGTAATTGTGATAAAATATTTTAATCGGTTGACAGCTCTAATTTCAATAGAACAAAACCGGCGGATACTTAAATGTATTAATAGAACAAAACCGACCGACATTTAAATGTATTAATATGACAAAACCAACCGATATTTAAATGTATTAATAGAACAAAACCAACCGATATTTAAATGTATTAATAGAACAAAACCGCCCAATATTTAAATGTATTAATATGACAAAACCAACCGATATTTAAATTTATTAATAGAACAAAACCAACCGATATTTAAATGTATTAATAGAACAAAACTGACCGACATTTAAATGTATTAATAGAACAAAACCAACCGATATTTAAATGTATTAATATGACAAAACCAACGATATTTAAATGTATTAATAGAACAAAACCAACCGATATTTAAATGTATTAATAGAACAAAACCGCCCAATATTTAAATGTATTAATATGACAAAACCAACCGATATTTAAATTTATTAATAGAACAAAACCAACCGATATTTAAATGTATTAATAGAACAAAACTGACCGACATTTAAATGTATTAATAGAACAAAACCGACCGACATTTAAATGTATTAATATGACAAAACCAACCGATATTTAAATGTATTAATAGAACAAAACCAACCGATATTTAAATGTATTAATAGAACAAAACCGCCCAATATTTAAATGTATTAATATGACAAAACCAACCGATATTTAAATTTATTAATAGAACAAAACCAACCGATATTTAAATGTATTAATAGAACAAAACTGACCGACATTTAAATGTATTAATAGAACAAAACCAACCGATATTTAAATTTATTAATAGAACAAAACCAACCGATATTTAAATTTATTAATAGAACAAAACCGCCCAATATTTAAATGTATTAATATGACAAAACCAACCGATATTTAAATTTATTAATAGAACAAAACCAACCGATATTTAAATTTATTAATAGAACAAAACCAACCCGATATTTAAATTTATTAATAGAACACCCCCCCCCCTGATATTTAAATGTATTAATAGAACAAAACCGCCCAATATTTAAATGTATCAGTTAAATGTAACAGGTTTTTCATGCTCAAACAGCAACATTACACACTAAAGACAGATGAACATGGGGAAAAAAACACTGACCAGGCTTAAACTGGATCCTGACGCCCGCATCGTTCTGAATCTTCTTGATCATCTCCCCGTTTCTGCCGATGACGATACCAACAGCAAATCTGGGCACTGCAACCTGTGTGTGCAAGAACAACTTATGAATGATTTCTGGCTCATTCTCGAGCTCAAAATGGCTTGAAGCTCAGGACCAGAAGATGCTTACGTCGATGCTGCTGCCCAGTCTGGAGCCGAAGTCACTGCGGCCGCTCCTGAAATCTCCCTGATCCTTTTCCCTGATGATCTCAACGACCAGCTCCCGAGCTTGCTGTACCGGACACACACACACACACACGTCATTCAACACTACGGCAGATCTGTGACTGTAACGGCCCCGATATACTCGCACTGAAAATCTTTTTCATTCTTCGTTAAGGGTTAATGAAGTTCGAAATGTGTTTGCAGCGAACATCCTGACAATATTGGATGCACCGATATGAACATTTTGGCCGATACCGGTAACCGATTATTTTAATTTGAAAGCCAAAGCCGATATAAAAAATAATAATAAATAAAAAATAAAAACATTTAAAAAATTTAAAAAACGGCCGATAAATTTAAATACAATTTTTTATATAATTAAGGTTTTGCTCAAGCTTCTAACTAGGGATGCACCGATATAAACATTTTGGCAGATACAATAATTATTTTTGAAAGCCGATAACCGTTATATTAGCCGATAATTTTACATCCAATATTTTGTATAATTAAGGTTTAGCAAAAACCTCTGACTAGGGATACACCAATATAAAAATTTTGGCTGCTACCGATAACCGATAATTCTTTATATTTGAAAGACGATAACAGATTTATTGGCTGATAAATCTAAATACAAATTACTACATTTTTGAGAGACATTTTTGAGAGACCGGAGAATCCATGTCCCAAACACACAATAATAATGTTCTCTTTATAATTTTATGTAGCCGATATGACAGAAGTGATTCCAATCATATTTCAAGCAACTGAAACCCATTATTATGAACTATAAATAATACATTATTTATTAGCTAATATATATCGGACAAATAGTTTTACCGGGCCGATAACATAAAAAGTTAACATATATTGGCCGACACCGATATCATAACCGATATATCGGGCATCCCTACAAAAAACAAAATGTTTTTTTATGAAAAACATTTTTTAAATTTAGATGTGAAAATATATTGAAACGAGCATGACATTGAAAGTGTCCAAAAAATGCAAACAAGAAAATGTCAGAGTACAATTTTCTTCATTATTTATATATATATATATATATATATATATATATATATATATATATATATATATATATATATATATATATATATATATATATATATATATATATATATGGAAAACAATTTTGCATTAATTTCAGTTGTGTGCCATATATTTTTAAATGCTTATAAAAAATATTAAAAAAGCATTAACAAATTTGATTCACGCTTATTTTTTAGATCCGTGACCACGTTGTTAGATATTGTGATAATTTTTACATTTTGTGCAATATACATTATTTTATTTTACATGTGTTTTAAAATGTTTTTAATAATTTTATAATCAGTGACCGGAATACTTTTGGCTGGAAATGAATCCCATACATCTGACCGTGACGGACTGAACAGAGACGAAACAAACCGTCAAAGATTTACACAAAGGGGGCGGAGCCTCAGAGCCACACCTATTACATCACCACCACCGACCAATGGTTGTTAGAAGCCTCGTTTTGGCCTGATTTAGTTGGAAACGACGCCACACCAGTTAATTTTTCACTTGCACATGAAGTATATCAGGGCCTTGATGTTATTAAAGAGACAGACCTGAACTTTATAAGGGTCTCCAGTGATTCTCAAGGGTTTGTCTGATCCAGTGGGCATCGGGTCGTCCTGAATCATGATCATTTTCACTCCTGTCCTCTCCTGTGGACAAACAAGATAGACGTACAAATTAATTCTCATGAACGAAGGGCTGTCGCTTAAACACCAGTACAAAGCCTCAGCAATGGTATTAATATCGCACGGATTCATTATATATATAAAATTGTTATTTTTATCCTTCATTTCCCCCAAATTATGTATTTTGATGTTATATATATATATTTAATTAATGGAGTTTAAAAAAAGAAATGAAATCAAGTAATTTCTATCCTCCATTTCCCTCAAAGTATGTATTTTGACGTTATATATCCTGTGTTTATATAGAAAATGTAATACAAAATATAACATTTTGACTCCCGTTCCCTCACACTGCAGTGTTGCGTTTTTGGCCGGAAACTGTCAGTTACAGTAAAAAAAAAAAAAATCAATACAGATCACAGCATACCCATGCCCAGCTGAATAAAAACCCGAAATGTCGTTTTTGTTGTCTTTTGTTCGTCTCAGTTCAATGTAATAATGATGCATTATCTATGCAAATGTAAATCATGCAAATCATCTATGCAAACACAAACACACACAAATTTTCACGCCTTCTTTTTGGTTACTTCAGACTGCCCTAATATGTCGGTGAGCACAACTGAGGACTCATTTTCCTACAGTAGTCATTGCAGCGTGGCTTTCTCTGGTAGGACTCAATTTTGATTATGATTTTCGCGGCTACAAAGTGCATGGGGAATCCTCCTTTCTCTCTTAAATTATTGCCCATTGGCCACCAACTGTTACGGGTGTGGAGCTCGTCATTAGAGCATCGAGACAGGGCTACTAGAATTGAGTTCAATATTAAAACAGTTATTTTATCTAAACAGTATATTTGTATAGATGGTATCCTAGTGTTATTACAATTCCCAGTCCCGCCCACTCCCGGTAAAACTAACTCCCATCCCAATCATGTGATTAATAGTGATTTTATTTCCCATCCCGCAGGACTCCTGGAAAAATGTCAGCCTCTAAGGCCCCGTCCACACGAAGCCAGAGCTTTCTCAATCCGATCTTTTTTACCCCTCGTTTCAAGAAATATCTGTTGTCCGCACAAGATCACCGAAACCGACTAAAAACGATGTAGTTTGCATGCCAGGCCAGTGGGTGGCGCTGTAATTCTGCCACAGAAATACACTACAAACAGAGAAGAAGAGTTGTGGCTAGAAGGGGTATAGCAGTGGTCGGAGGTAAGACAAAAATCTCACAATAAAATAACAATAAATACATTTGCTACTTAACAGATGTGTTTAATTAAGGCCTACACCTACCCCAACCATAGACCGTAAAAAAATATGGACGACTCAACATCGTCCGTTTCCGCTTGCCATAGTTGAAGCGTTCAGGCGGCCTGCACAGCGTTGACATCTTGGCACCGGAGTTGCGCAGTAGAGATTTCGGGGCCGGAGTTGCGCAGTAGAGATTTCGGGGCCGGAGTTGCGAAGTAGAGATTTCGGGGCCGGAGTTGCGCAGTAGAGATTTCGGGGCCGGAGTTGCGCAGTAGAGATTTCGGGGCCGGAGTTGCGCAGTAGAGATTTCGGGGCCGGAGTTGCGCAGTAGAGATTTCGGGGCCGGAGTTGCGAAGTAGAGATTTCGGGGCCGGAGTTGCGCAGTAGAGATTTCGGGGCCGGAGTTGCGCAGTAGAGATTTCGGGGCCGGAGTTGCGCAGTAGAGATTTCGGGGCCGGAGTTGCGCAGTAGAGATTTCGGGGCCGGAGTTGCGCAGTAGAGATTTCGGGGCCGGAGTTGCGCAGTAGAGATTTCGGGGCCGGAGTTGCGCAGTAGAGATTTCGGGACCGGAGTTGCGCAGTAGAGATTTCGGGGCCGGAGTTGCGCAGTAGAGATTTCGGGGCCGGAGTTGCGCAGTAGAGATTTCGGGGCCGGAGTTGCGCAGTAGAGATTTCGGGGCCGGAGTTGCGCAGTAGAGATTTCGGGGCCGGAGTTGCGAAGTAGAGATTTCGGGGCCGGAGTTGCGCAGTAGAGATTTCGGGGCCGGAGTTGCGCAGTAGAGATTTCAGGAACCGGAGTTGCGCAGTAGAGATTTCGGGGCCGGAGTTGCGCAGTAGAGATTTCAGGAACCGGAGTTGCGCAGTAGAGATTTCGGGGCCGGAGTTGCGCAGTAGAGATTTCGGGACCGGAGTTGCGCAGTAGAGATTTCGGGACCGGAGTTGCGCAGTAGAGATTTCGGGACCGGAGTTGCGCAGTAGAGATTTCGGGACCGGAGTTGCGCAGTAGAGATTTCGGGGCCGGAGTTACGCAGTAGAGATTTCGGGACCGGAGTTGCGCAGTAGAGATTTCGGGACCGGAGTTGCGCAGTAGAGATTTCGGGACCGGAGTTGCGCAGTAGAGATTTCGGGACCGGAGTTGCGCAGTAGAGATTTTGGGACAGGAGTTGCGCAGTAGAGATTTCGGGACCGGAGTTGCGCAGTAGAGAGCAGGAAGTAGAGCAGGAAGTACAGTCGCGAAATCAAAAGCCCGCCCACACTCTTCCAGATGAAGAACAATTAATTATGTTGGTGTGAAATAAACAGTTATGGAAATGTAGAAATTAAAGCTAAATCTCCAATCTGCTCCCAAAAATCCAGAAAAAAGTCTGTTAGTGCCTCAGTGACTTCACTCAGAGAAGACGTTGATCTCAGCTGTCAGTCATCACGTCACACCCCCCGTTTTTATAGCATCAGATAACTAACTAAAACTAAACAAATTAAAAAAAACGAACACTTGAAATGAAATCATCGCGATGATAACTGCCTTCAGTGACAAACTAACTTTGGGGGAAAAATATTTGAGGTGTAATTTTATTATTTAGTTTGCCTCGCATCCATTAGAAAACACAGAGGGGCGGCTATACTAGGACCGGCCACCAGGGGGCGATCGTGGCGCGAAAGCTTCAGTATCAGAGGGAGACTGCAGGCTTGAGCCCAACCCTAAACATACCTTTACACTAATGCAGATACGGTAATTAAATGACGCGATATTGATGTGCTCATGCCCAGTGCCCGTAGTTGTATCCCTTAACTCTTTCACCGTGCTGGACGTAGTGTGAGGAGATCAACGTTTCAGAAAATATACGGATTCGCTGTACACACGAAAACGGAAGATTGTCGTTTTCAGATTTAACCACTTTGGGACCCGGTTTTAATAAAATATCTTCCAAAACGCCAGATCCGTGTGGACGAAACGCTGATACGGTACAAAATTTATATGTATAAACATGTCTCCGTGTGGCTGGGGCCTAACACACAATGGTCCCGACGCCCGTGTGTGTGTGGAAACACACTTTCCATCTAATAACCAGCCAACCTGAAGTTGTTTGATGGTGTCGCCTCCTTTCCCGATCACCAGGCCGACTTTACTGGCAGGAATCAGGATCTCCTGGACCGCGCTGTTGCCGTCCATCTGACTGTGAAAGCCCGGCCCGTTCCGACACCGGTCCACAATCTGACCCAACAACCGCTTGGCTTGCCTGAGGGACAAGCAGATCATTAGGGAATGCTCAGTGGATTCTGGTGAATCAAATATATTTGACAAATCTCTGTGAACTCTTACTCGATGCTCTCTGGGGTCCCAGTCAAGGTGCAGGGTCTGTCCATCATCCCTCCACTGTCTGCGGAGACAACACACTTACAGAAGCTGAAGACTAATCACACACACACACAGCGGGCGAGCCATTGGCTCAGATCGTCCGTCTCTCGTGGCCTTCAAATGTTCACGTCTAAAGTTGCACTAACGTTTTAAAGCTTCAGAGAATGTTTTGTCTCTGGATCAGAGTTACTACAGCCCACTTAATCCACACAAACACTCGCTGAAAGCAATAAAGCTGATATAAAGTAAAATATAAATATTAGTTGAAAAACGTTAAACTAAATGAAAATTAGAAATGCCACTGTGGCAATAAAATGAAAATAATTCACCAGAAATAAATCTAAAACAGAAAAATTATAATGAATTAAGCCAGAATTAAAAATGATAAAAGCACATGATAAAATTACAATTTTTTTTTACTAAAATTAACATGAAAACCAAATATTATAAAATAAAATATTAGTAAAGTTAAACTAAATGAAAATGAGTGATGTTTCCTTGGCAATAAGTTGAAGCACTAAAATGATTAATCAGAAATGAATAAAAACTAAACAAATAATCAAATAAATAAAAAAGTTAATAATAATAAAAAGAATTATAAAAGCACAACATTAAAAATAAACTAAAACATGAAATCCTTTATATATATATATATATATATATATATATATATATATATATATATAAAATTGTCAATAAACTGAAATAAATTCATGTAAAATTATTAACTGGAAATAAATAAAATTGGTATAAAATACATTTAAATTAAATAGCAAGATTAAAAAATATAAAATAATTACAAAAAGCACAAAATAAAATTAACATGAAAACCAAAATAAATATTTAAACAATATTTAAAAATAAATAAAATGAAAATAAATAAATAACTAAATAAATAAATGTGTGTCAAAATTTTTTTAGAAATGTTTCCTTGCTGATAAACTGGAGTTAAAAAAATGATTAATTGGAAATCTAAAACTGAAATAAATAAAAAATAAACCTAAATAGTGAGAATTATTATTTTTTTTTTTAAAGACAAAAGCACATAAAATTACAAAAAAATGTAACAAATTAACATGAAAATCAAATAAAAGCCAATTAAGAATATTAATAAAACTATTTAAAAACACAAATGACTAAAATGCTCTGATTTTTGAGTGTAGTAGAGGATAAGGAGAATTGTGCAACAATTTAGCATAAATGCAAAGGCTTGAATTAATACTAACGTGTCAATTTCTATAACGTGTTATTATAATGAATAAATATTATCAAATAAATATTTGGTAACACTTTACAATAAGGTTTAACTTGTTAATATTACTTAAATACATTTATCATGGACTAACAATGAACAATACTTCTGATTTACATTTATTAGTCTTAATTTCAGCATTTATGAATATAAACCTACACTGACAAATATTACTAAACACTGTAAAACAGATTTTGCTCACTGTTAGTTTGAGCATGTTAATACAGTCGCCAAAGCTAACAGATGAGACCTCATCGCCGAATGCTTTTATTATCAGCGCTACACATGAGTGTAAACATATCAAGAGTTATTAAAATCTCTTCTGTCACTTATCAAACACAATCTTTATTACGATCTGTCAGATCTGGCATGTCGTAAACGTCACGGAAGACATCAAACTGAACCTACCGGCAGCGATCTGGATCTTACAGTTGGACTCCAGCTGGATTCTGGTGATCTGTTCGCCACCCCGTCCGATTACTGACACACAACAAACACAGAGATCAATCCACAGCACACACACACACACTAATGTACAGAGCATCCACAGAACACATATGAGCTCTTTTAATAATCATAATCATCATTTGACCAGCATTGCTGTAGTATATCAGCTCATATGAGCTCTTTTAATAATCATAATCATCATTTGACCAGCATTGCTGTAGTATATCAGCTCATATGAGCTCTTTTAATAATCATAATCATCATTTGACCAGCATTGCTGTAGTATATCAGCTCATATGAGCTCTTTTAATAATCATAATCATCATTTGACCAGCAGTGCTGTAGTATATCAGCTCATATGAGCTCTTTTAATAATCATAATCATCATTTGACCAGCATTGCTGTAGTATATCAGCTCATATGAGCGCTTTTAATAATCATAATCATCATTTGACCAGCATTGCTGTAGTATATCAGCTCATATGAGCACTTTTAATAATCATAATCATCATTTGACCAGTATTGCTGTAGTATATCAGCTCATATGAGCTCTTTTAATAATCATAATCATCATTTGACCAGCATCGCTGCAGTATATCAGCTCATATGAGCGCTTTTAATAATCATAATCATCATTTGACCAGCATTGCTGTAGTATATCAGCTCATATGAGCTCTTTTAATAATCATAATCATCATTTGACCAGTATTGCTGTAGTATATCAGCTCATATGAGCGCTTTTAATAATCATAATCATCATTTGACCAGCATTGCTGTAGTATATCAGCTCATATGAGCACTTTTAATAATCATAATCATCATTTGACCAGCATCGCTGCAGTATATCAGCTCATATGAGCTCTTTTAATAATCATAATCATCATTTGACCAGCATTGCTGTAGTATATCAGCTCATATGAGCACTTTTAATAATCATAATCATCATTTGACCAGTATTGCTGTAGTATATCAGCTCATATGAGCGCTTTTAATAATCATAATCATCATTTGACCAGCATTGCTGTAGTATATCAGCTCATATGAGCACTTTTAATAATCATAATCATCATTTGACCAGCATCGCTGCAGTATATCAGCTCATATGAGCGCTTTTAATAATCATAATCATCATTTGACCAGCATTGCTGTAGTATATCAGCTCATATGAGCACTTTTAATAATCATAATCATCATTTGACCAGTATTGCTGTAGTATATCAGCTCATATGAGCACTTTTAATAATCATAATCATCATTTGACCAGCATTGCTGTAGTATATCAGCTCATATGAGCGCTTTTAATAATCATAATCATCATTTGACCAGCATTGCTGTAGTATATCAGCTCATATGAGCGCTTTTAATAATCATAATCATCATTTGACCAGCATTGCTGTAGTAGATCAGCTCATATGAGCACTTTTAATAATCATAATCATCATTTGACCAGCATTGCTGTAGTATATCAGCTCATATGAGCGCTTTTAATAATCATAATCATCATTTGACCAGCATTGCTGTAGTATATCAGCTCATATGAGCACTTTTAATAATCATAATCATCATTTGACCAGCATTGCTGTAGTAGATCAGCTCATATGAGCTCTTTTAATAATCATAATCATCATTTGACCAGCATTGCTGTAGTAGATCAGCTCATATGAGCTCTTTTAATAATCATAATCATCATTTGACCAGCATTGCTGTAGTAGATCAGCTCATATGAGCTCTTTTAATAATCATAATCATCATTTGACCAGCATTGCTGTAGTATATCAGCTCATATGAGCGCTTTTAATAATCATAATCATCATTTGACCAGCATTGCTGTAGTATATCAGCTCATATGAGCGCTTTTAATAATCATAATCATCATTTGACCAGCATTGCTGTAGTATATCAGCTCATATGAGCTCTTTTAATAATCATAATCATCATTTGACCAGCATTGCTGTAGTATATCAGCTCATATGAGCGCTTTTAATAATCATAATCATCATTTGACCAGCATTGCTGTAGTATATCAGCTCATATGAGCACTTTTAATAATCATAATCATCATTTGACCAGCATTGCTGTAGTAGATCAGCTCATATGAGCTCTTTTAATAATCATAATCATCATTTGACCAGCATTGCTGTAGTATATCAGCTCATATGAGCTCTTTTAATAATCATAATCATCATTTGACCAGCATTGCTGTAGTAGATCAGCTCATATGAGCTCTTTTAATAATCATAATCATCATTTGACCAGCATTGCTGTAGTATATCAGCTCATATGAGCGCTTTTAATAATCATAATCATCATTTGACCAGCATTGCTGTAGTATATCAGCTCATATGAGCACTTTTAATAATCATAATCATCATTTGACCAGCATTGCTGTAGTATATCAGCTCATATGAGCTCTTTTAATAATCATAATCATCATTTGACCAGCATTGCTGTAGTATATCAGCTCATATGAGCGCTTTTAATAATCATAATCATCATTTGACCAGCATTGCTGTAGTATATCAGCTCATATGAGCGCTTTTAATAATCATAATCATCATTTGACCAGCATTGCTGTAGTATATCAGCTCATATGAGCGCTTTTAATAATCATAATCATCATTTGACCAGCATTGCTGTAGTATATCAGCTCATATGAGCGCTTTTAATAATCATAATCATCATTTGACCAGCATTGCTGTAGTATATCAGCTCATATGAGCTCTTTTAATAATCATAATCATCATTTGACCAGCATTGCTGTAGTATATCAGCTCATATGAGCTCTTTTAATAATCATAATCATAATTTGACCAGCATTGCTGTAGTATATCAGCTCATATGAGCGCTTTTAATAATCATAATCATCATTTGACCAGCATTGCTGTAGTATATCAGCTCATATGAGCGCTTTTAATAATCATAATCATCATTTGACCAGCATTGCTGTAGTATATCAGCTCATATGAGCGCTTTTAATAATCATAATCATCATTTGACCAGCATTGCTGTAGTATATCAGCTCATATGAGCGCTTTTAATAATCATAATCATCATTTGACCAGCATTGCTGTAGTATATCAGCTCATATGAGCGCTTTTAATAATCATAATCATCATTTGACCAGCATTGCTGTAGTATATCAGCTCATATGAGCGCTTTTAATAATCATAATCATCATTTGACCAGCATTGCTGTAGTATATCAGCTCATATGAGCGCTTTTAATAATCATAATCATCATTTGACCAGTATTGCTGTAGTATATCAGCTCATATGAGCGCTTTTAATAATCATAATCATCATTTGACCAGCATTGCTGCAGTATATCAGCTCATATGAGCGCTTTTAATAATCATAATCATCATTTGACCAGTATTGCTGTAGTATATCAGCACATATGAGCACTTTTAATAATCATAATCATTATTTGACCAGCATTGCTGTAGTATATCAGCTCATATGAGCACTTTTAATAATCATAATCATCATTTGACCAGCATTGCTGTAGTATATCAGCTCATATGAGCTCTTTTAATAATCATAATCATCATTTGACCAGCATTGCTGTAGTATATCAGCTCATATGAGCACTTTTAATAATCATAATCATCATTTGACCAGCATTGCTGTAGTATATCAGCTCATATGAGCACTTTTAATAATCATAATCATCATTTGACCAGCATTGCTGTAGTATATCAGCTCATATGAGCTCTTTTAATAATCATAATCATCATTTGACCAGCATTGCTGTAGTATATCAGCTCATATGAGCGCTTTTAATAATCATAATCATCATTTGACCAGCATTGCTGTAGTATATCAGCACATATGAGCGCTTTTAATAATCATAATCATCATTTGACCAGCATTGCTGTAGTATATCAGCACATATGAGCTCTTTTAATAATCATAATCATCATTTGACCAGCAGTGCTGCAGTATATCAGCTCATATGAGCACTTTTAATAATCATAATCATCATTTGACCAGTATTGCTGTAGTATATCAGCTCATATGAGCACTTTTAATAATCATAATCATCATTTGACCAGCATTGCTGTAGTATATCAGCTCATATGAGCGCTTTTAATAATCATAATCATCATTTGACCAGCATCGCTGCAGTATATCAGCTCATATGAGCTCTTTTAATAATCATAATCATCATTTGACCAGCATCGCTGCAGTATATCAGCTCATATGAGCTCTTTTAATAATCATAATCATCATTTGACCAGCATTGCTGTAGTATATCAGCTCATATGAGCTCTTTTAATAATCATAATCATCATTTGACCAGCATTGCTGTAGTATATCAGCTCATATGAGCGCTTTTAATAATCATAATCATCATTTGACCAGCATTGCTGTAGTATATCAGCTCATATGAGCGCTTTTAATAATCATAATCATCATTTGACCAGCATTGCTGTAGTATATCAGCTCATATGAGCACTTTTAATAATCATAATCATCATTTGACCAGCATTGCTGTAGTAGATCAGCTCATATGAGCACTTTTAATAATCATAATCATCATTTGACCAGCATTGCTGTAGTATATCAGCTCATATGAGCGCTTTTAATAATCATAATCATCATTTGACCAGCATTGCTGTAGTATATCAGCTCATATGAGCACTTTTAATAATCATAATCATCATTTGACCAGTATTGCTGTAGTATATCAGCTCATATGAGCTCTTTTAATAATCATAATCATCATTTGACCAGCATTGCTGTAGTATATCAGCTCATATGAGCTCTTTTAATAATCATAATCATCATTTGACCAGCATTGCTGTAGTATATCAGCTCATATGAGCGCTTTTAATAATCATAATCATCATTTGACCAGCATTGCTGTAGTATATCAGCTCATATGAGCGCTTTTAATAATCATAATCATCATTTGACCAGCATTGCTGTAGTATATCAGCTCATATGAGCTCTTTTAATAATCATAATCATCATTTGACCAGCATTGCTGTAGTATATCAGCTCATATGAGCGCTTTTAATAATCATAATCATCATTTGACCAGCATTGCTGTAGTATATCAGCTCATATGAGCGCTTTTAATAATCATAATCATCATTTGACCAGCATTGCTGTAGTATATCAGCTCATATGAGCGCTTTTAATAATCATAATCATCATTTGACCAGCATTGCTGTAGTATATCAGCTCATATGAGCGCTTTTAATAATCATAATCATCATTTGACCAGCATTGCTGTAGTATATCAGCACATATGAGCGCTTTTAATAATCATAATCATCATTTGACCAGCATTGCTGTAGTATATCAGCTCATATGAGCTCTTTTAATAATCATAATCATCATTTGACCAGCATTGCTGTAGTATATCAGCTCATATGAGCTCTTTTAATAATCATAATCATCATTTGACCAGCATTGCTGTAGTATATCAGCTCATATGAGCACTTTTAATAATCATAATCATCATTTGACCAGTATTGCTGTAGTATATCAGCACATATGAGCACTTTTAATAATCATAATCATCATTTGACCAGCATTGCTGTAGTATATCAGCTCATATGAGCACTTTTAATAATCATAATCATCATTTGACCAGCATTGCTGTAGTATATCAGCTCATATGAGCACTTTTAATAATCATAATCATCATTTGACCAGTATTGCTGTAGTATATCAGCACATATGAGCACTTTTAATAATCATAATCATCATTTGACCAGTATTGCTGTAGTATATCAGCTCATATGAGCACTTTTAATAATCATAATCATCATTTGACCAGTATTGCTGTAGTATATCAGCTCATATGAGCACTTTTAATAATCATAATCATCATTTGACCAGTATTGCTGTAGTATATCAGCACATATGAGCACTTTTAATAATCATAATCATCATTTGACCAGTATTGCTGTAGTATATCAGCTCATATGAGCACTTTTAATAATCATAATCATCATTTGACCAGCATTGCTGTAGTATATCAGCTCATATGAGCGCTTTTAATAATCATAATCATCATTTGACCAGTATTGCTGTAGTATATCAGCTCATATGAGCGCTTTTAATAATCATAATCATCATTTGACCAGTATTGCTGTAGTATATCAGCTCATATGAGCGCTTTTAATAATCATAATCATCATTTGACCAGCATTGCTGTAGTATATCAGCTCATATGAGCGCTTTTAATAATCATAATCATCATTTGACCAGCATTGCTGTAGTATATCAGCTCATATGAGCGCTTTTAATAATCATAATCATCATTTGACCAGCATTGCTGTAGTATATCAGCTCATATGAGCGCTTTTAATAATCATAATCATCATTTGACCAGTATTGCTGTAGTATATCAGCTCATATGAGCGCTTTTAATAATCATAATCATCATTTGACCAGCATTGCTGTAGTATATCAGCTCATATGAGCGCTTTTAATAATCATAATCATCATTTGACCAGCATTGCTGTAGTATATCAGCTCATATGAGCGCTTTTAATAATCATAATCATCATTTGACCAGCATTGCTGTAGTATATCAGCTCATATGAGCACTTTTAATAATCATAATCATCATTTGACCAGTATTGCTGTAGTATATCAGCTCATATGAGCGCTTTTAATAATCATAATCATCATTTGACCAGCATTGCTGTAGTATATCAGCTCATATGAGCACTTTTAATAATCATAATCATCATTTGACCAGCATTGCTGTAGTATATCAGCTCATATGAGCTCTTTTAATAATCATAATCATCATTTGACCAGCATTGCTGTAGTATATCAGCTCATATGAGCGCTTTTAATAATCATAATCATCATTTGACCAGCATTGCTGTAGTATATCAGCTCATATGAGCACTTTTAATAATGAATTATCATTTTGAAGCTAAAAGACTCAAATAAGTGGTTTAAATCAGGTTGATTAGGCATTCCTGCAATTTTTTGTTGAATTTTGAAGTTACATGTAACACTGTCAGTGTTCAGGTTTGACTGTAGTAAAATCAATGCAAAAACTTCAAATCAACGTAGTCTTTGAGAATGTCACGCAAATCCACATCTTAATTAAAAAAAAAAAGTACTTATGTAAAAATAAAATTAGAAAAATAAAAAAAATAAAAAAAATAAAAACCCTGTGATGTTTTTAAATGGGGAAAAATGCATCAATTATTGCATAAATATGAATTCCTACAACAAAATTCTCTCAAAATACAAAATATTATTGAACAAAAATAAATTGCATTGATTTTACTAAAAATAAAAAAAGTTACATTTCAGGTGTTCGTTCAGTTCAAATGAAGCATTATACTACAGTACTTACTGAATCCAACCATCTTATCAGGCACTTTGAAGTCTTCTGTAATTATAGCCCTAAACACACACACACACACACACACACACACACACACACACACACACACACCATCATCATGAGCAGATTGTAAATATCAAACTATCATTCTAGTAGTAGAGTCCAGAACTTAGGGCTGCACAATTAATCAAATTTGTAATTGTGATTACAATTACGGATGTCCAATTATGTAATCATTCATTAAAATGTAATCGCAATTACACAAAAGAGTCCACTTCTGTGCTTAATGTGTTTTTCTTCTTCCTACATGTTATCTTAAGTTTTCTCCCCATTGTTTAATTTTTATTTTTAGTATAACAATATACCATGCATATTTTACTTTTTTATTTATTTAAAGAAACCAAACCAATGGACAGTTTTCACCTTTTTTTTGGATATATCAATATGGCACGCAGTCGCTTCAAACTGTTATAAAGCTATTCAAAACTTCATTCAATGTAAATTGTGATAATCGTAATTTATAAATCGCAATTACAATTTCAGGGGAATAATCGACAATTATGATTTGCGTCGTAATCGTGCGGCCCTACCAGAACTACAGCACAATATGAGTCTTCATAAATAAAGTGCTCACCTTGTACCGTGTACCATTGCACCGAGCTGGTTGGCCACTGGATGAAGAAAACAGAGAAGTGTGTTAGTATTTATGACTGATAAATGCCACAGAATATCATCTCTCAGTCGAAACACACTCCAAACACTAGAATATGCCAAAGTTTTACACCGAGGACACTTCAGCCACTTCACTATCTCCGCTTCCATCCACAGCTGAGAATTTAACTTATCATCGCATAAAACACCTGCGGATAAAGCAGCGTTTCCATCCCATGTGTTCAGGACAACAGTCACTTCCTGAGAAATCGCCACAAAACATCAGGAGTAAAGAATCGGAAGTTGGACAGAAATGGCTTTCACGAAAAACAAACATGTCATGTTCTCATTGGGAATGCAAGCGTGTGAGACGCTTCTGGAGGAACACACACACACACACAATCGTGTGAGACGCTTCTGGAGGAACACACACACTCAATCGTGTGAGACGCTTCTGGAGGAACACACACACACTCAATCGTGTGAGACGCTTCTGGAGGAACACACACACACTCAATCGTGTGAGACGCTTCTGGAGGAACACACACACACTCAATCGTGTGAGACGCTTCTGGAGGAACACACACACACACACAATCGTGTGAGACGCTTCTGGAGGAACACACACACACTCAATCGTGTGAGACGCTTCTGGAGGAACACACACACACTCAATCGTGTGAGACGCTTCTGGAGGAACACACACACACTCAATCGTGTGAGACGCTTCTGGAGGAACACACACACACTCAATCGTGTGAGACGCTTTTGGAGAAACACACACACACACACACACACAATCGTGAGACGCTTCTGGAGGAACACACACACACTCAATCGTGTGAGACGCTTTTGGAGAAACACACACACACTCAATCGTGTGAGACGCTTCTGGAGGAACACACACACACTCAATCGTGTGAGACGCTTTTGGAGAAACACACACACACACACACACAATCGTGAGACGCTTCTGGAGGAACACACACACACTCAATCGTGTGAGACGCTTTTGGAGAAACACACACACACTCAATCGTGTGAGACGCTTCTGGAGGAACACACACACACTCAATCGTGTGAGACGCTTCTGGAGGAACACATACACACTCAATCGTGTGAGACGCTTCTGGAGGAACACACACACACACACTTAATCGTGTGAGACGCTTTTGGAGGAACACACACACTCAACCGTGTGAGACGCTTTTGGAGGAACACACACACACTCAATCGTGTGAGACTCTTCTGGAGGAACACACACACTCGTGTGAGACTCTTCTGGAGGAACACACACACTCGTGTGAGACTCTTCTGGAGGAACACACACACACACACTCAATCGTGTGAGACGCTTTTGGAGGAACACACACACTCAACCGTGTGAGACGCTTTTGGAGGAACACACACACACACTCAATCGTGTGAGACTCTTCTGGAGGAACACACACACTCGTGTGAGACTCTTCTGGAGGAACACACACACACTAATGTTGTCACAATACCAAAACTATGACTTCGATACCAGACTAAAATATCGATATATCCTTCTTGTCCTCCTTCTCTACATCCACAAACCTCCTCTTCGGTCTTCCTCTTGACCTCCTGTCTGGCAGCTCTAACCTCAGCATCCTTTTACCGATGTATTCACTCTCCCTCCTCTGAACATGTCCAAACCATCTCAACCTGGCCTCTCTAACTTTGTCTCCAAAGCATCTCACATGTGCTGTCCCTCTGATGGACTCGTTCCTGATCCTATCCATCCTCGTCACTCCCAAAGAGACCCTCAACATCTTCAGCTCTGCTACCTCTAGCTCTTCCTCCTGTCTTTTCCTCAGTGCAACTGTCTCCAAACCATACAACATCGCTGGTCTCCCTACTGTCCTGTACACCTTTCCTTTCATTCTTGCTGGTACACTTTTTATCACACAACAGACCTGACCATGGGTGTCGCTAGGCCCTTTTTAGGGGGACTTCAGCCCCCCTAAACTTATACCTCAGCCCCCTTAAAAAATATGTGATTGACCTTTAAAACATGAAACTGGTGGGAGGCTTCGGCTTCGTCAAGTTTTTTAGTCTGTCTCTCAGCGGCTCTGAGCAGAGCGCAGTGCATGTCAGAAGCAGAGGTGTGTGTGTGTAAATCTGAGCGTCATTGGTCTGTCACCGCTCGTCAATGTCAAAATATTTGATAAAACCAATCAACTCAGAGAAGGCGGGCTTTATGGTCACACAGAAACTGTTGAGGCTGAGCGCAAATTATAGCAGCGCAACTCGACGTCAAGTAAGAAAGGTAAGCAGCAAAACTAAACATTCATGTTTGACATGTTAAGTCAGAAATGTTAAACAAAAGTTAATTTTTATTTTTTAACTGGAAATATGCCTATGTTATTCATGTAGGCCTTAACGAACAAGAAATATTAACAAAGCCATTTTCATCAGATTAGGCATAAGGCATTAATAATTAATGTGTATATATTGTAAATTAATATAATTCTATTTGTAACATCCAGTAAATAAATAAAAACTCAGCTTTTTTCAGCCTCTATTGGGCATTAGTAATGAATGTGTTCATATTGTGAATTTAATAAACTTAAAACTTTAATAAACAGTAAATTAACGTGTCTCAGGAAATTATTCATGAAACATATAAATATCAGTATGTTAATATGTAAACCATGTTTACTTTATTTACTGACAAAAACGGAAAAAAAACTATCAGTCAAAGCTCGGCGTTATGAGGGGAAGAGACAGGGCAAGATAAAAACAGAGAAAAAGAGAGATGTGGAGATAAGAGACAAATAATCTACTGCCCACTGACATGGTTTTCAAGCTATTGTCATCTAATTTTTTGGCCTTCAGAACATCTTAAAATGCACATATGTAGATCATAGAAATCAAAATTTTCTCAGGGGAGCATGCCCCTGAACCCCCCTAACATTTGGGTTACCATTTTAAATAGTGTTACCATTTTTTCTACAGGCCTACGCTCACTGGGGGCTGAGCCCCCCTAAAATAAAAATCCTAGAAACGCCCCTGGACCTGACACTTTTCTCCACCCATTCCGACCTGCCTGCACACGCTTCTTCACCTCTTTTCCACACTCCCCATTGCTCTGGACTGTTGACCCTAAGCACTTAAAATCCTGCACCTTCTTTACCTCTTCTCCCTGTAACCTCACTGTTCCACTTGGTTCCCTCTCATTCACACACACGTATTCGGTCTTGCCGCGACTAACCTTCATTCCTCTCCTCTCCAGAGCAAACCTCCACCTCTCTAGACTTTCCTCCACCTGCTCCCTGCTCTCACTACAGATCACAATGTCATCCGCAAACATCATAGTCCGTGGAGATTCCTGTCTGACCTCATCTGTCAGCCTGTCCATCACCACCGCAAACAAGAAGGGGCTCAGAGCCGATCCCTGATGCAGTCCCACCTTCACCGTGAAGTCCTCTGTCTCACCTACGGCACACCTTACCCCGTCCTACTGCTCTCATACATATCCTGCACCACTCTAACATACTTCTCTGCCACTCCAGACCTCCTCATACAATACCACAGCTCCTATTAAAATTAAAAAGACGAGTAAACAGTAATAAAATGAGAACAAATAAACAGATTACAAACAATAGCACAAATAAATGCAATAGAATAGAAGATACAAATTAAATAGACTGCTTTATTTTTTCAGGTAGGTCTAACATTCAGGTAAGAAACTGAATTAAAAAATGCATAGTAATTACATTTAAAACAACATCGGATAATGTTCTTTGTAAAAAATTCAATAGCGTACAGATGAAACTATTAAAGTTACACAAGTCGATCAGTCAAGAGCAGTTGATCGTTTGTCTTTTTGTAGTTTGAATAACAAATGACTGCGGTCCCTTTAAGACTAACGGACGCACGGATCCACACTGTTCCTGTTCCTCGTTCTTCCTGAACTGATTGCGACTGTGTTTACGTTAATACTCTTCCAGATGTGCAATGATAATTCTTTGAGTGTATTTAACCAATAATAAGCTGGAAAAAGAAGCAAATGTTTGCACTATCATGTCAGAGGCGGCTTTATTACGGTAGGCTATGTGTGTGTGCGCTTCAGATGTGAGCACGAAATTAGTAGAATTAATTTATGTGCAATCCCGCGCGAAATTCAGACCGATCACACACTAACACTAACACACTGACATGAGGAAAGAGTCCAGCAGAACGCGCGTTCGCCATGCTCAGAGGTTAACCGGGCTGAGCGAGAATATGCCGGTGTGTCGGAGAGGAGAGCGCAGCTGGGATCAATACTGTAAAAACTGAGAATCGTATCGTTTCAGATATTCCAAATATCGATATTTTTGACAACACTAACACACA
This sequence comes from Pseudorasbora parva, assembly GCF_024679245.1. NCBI lineage: Eukaryota > Metazoa > Chordata > Actinopteri > Cypriniformes > Gobionidae > Pseudorasbora > Pseudorasbora parva. The sequence goes on along the minus strand of NC_090174.1, from coordinate 62,840,114 downwards.
CACAATCGTGTGAGACTTTTCTGGAGGAACACACACACAATGGTGTGAGACGCTTATGGAGGAACACACACACACACACTCAATCGGGTAAAACTCTTCTGGAGAAACACACACACGCGCGCACACGCACACACACGCACACAATCGGGTAAAACTCTTCTGGAGGAACACACACACACACACACACACACACACACACGCACACAATCGGGTAAAACTCTTCTGGAGGAACACACACACACACACACACTCAATCGGGTAAAACTCTTCTGGAGGAACACACACAATCGGGTAAAACTCTTCTGGAGAAACACACACACACACACTCAATCGGGTAAAACTCTTCTGGAGGAACACACACAATCGGGTAAAACTCTTCTGGAGGAACACACACAATCGGGTAAAACTCTTCTGGAGGAACACACACAATCGGGTAAAACTCTTCTGGAGGAACACACACACACACACACACACACACACACACACACACTCAATCGGGTAAAACTCTTCTGGAGGAACACACACAATCGGGTAAAACTCTTCTGGAGGAACACACACAATCGGGTAAAACTCTTCTGGAGGAACACACAATCGGGTAAAACTCTTCTGGAGGAACACACACACACACACACACACACACACACACACACACACACACACACACACACTCAATCGGGTAAAACTCTTCTGGAGGAACACACACAATCGGGTAAAACTCTTCTGGAGGAACACACAATCGGGTAAAACTCTTCTGGAGGAACACACACAATCGGGTAAAACTCTTCTGGAGGAACACACACACACACACACACACACACACACACACACACACACACTCAATCGGGTAAAACTCTTCTGGAGGAACACACACAATCGGGTAAAACTCTTCTGGAGGAACACACACACACACACACACAATCGGGTAAAACTCTTCTGGAGGAACACACACAATCGGGTAAAACTCTTCTGGAGGAACACACACAATTGGGTAAAACTCTTCTGGAGGAACACACACAATCGGGTAAAACTCTTCTGGAGGAACACACACAATCGGGTAAAACTCTTCTGGAGGAACACACACAATTGGGTAAAACTCTTCTGGAGGAACACACACAATCGGGTAAAACTCTTCTGGAGGAACACACACACACACACACACACACACACACACACACACACACACACACACTCAATCGGGTAAAACTCTTCTGGAGGAACACACACAATCGGGTAAAACTCTTCTGGAGGAACACACAATCGGGTAAAACTCTTCTGGAGGAACACACACAATCGGGTAAAACTCTTCTGGAGGAACACACACACACACACACACACACACTCAATCGGGTAAAACTCTTCTGGAGGAACACACACAATCGGGTAAAACTCTTCTGGAGGAACACACACACACACACACACAATCGGGTAAAACTCTTCTGGAGGAACACACACAATTGGGTAAAACTCTTCTGGAGGAACACACACAATCGGGTAAAACTCTTCTGGAGGAACACACACACACACACACACACACACACACACACACACACACACTCAATCGGGTAAAACTCTTCTGGAGGAACACACACAATTGGGTAAAACTCTTCTGGAGGAACACACACAATCGGGTAAAACTCTTCTGGAGGAACACACACACACACACACACACAATTGGGTAAAACTCTTCTGGAGAAACACACACACACACACACACACACACACACACACACACACACACACACTCAATCGGGTAAAACTCTTCTGGAGGAACACACACACACACACACACAATCGGGTAAAACTCTTCTGGAGGAACACACACACACACACACACAATCGGGTAAAACTCTTCTGGAGGAACACACACACACACACACACAATCGGGTAAAACTCTTCTGGAGGAACACACACAATCGGGTAAAACTCTTCTGGAGGAACACACACACACACACACACTCAATCGGGTAAAACTCTTCTGGAGGAACACACACACAATCGGGTAAAACTCTTCTGGAGGAACACACACAATCGGGTAAAACTCTTCTGGAGGAACACACTCAATCGGGTAAAACTCTTCTGGAGGAACACACACAATCGGGTAAAACTCTTCTGGAGGAACACACACACACACACACACACACACACAATTGGGTAAAACTCTTCTGGAGAAACACACACACACACACACACACACACACACACACACTCAATCGGGTAAAACTCTTCTGGAGAAACACACACACACACACAATCGGGTAAAACTCTTCTGGAGAAACACACACACACACACACACACACTCAATCGGGTAAAACTCTTCTGGAGGAACACACACACACACACAATCGGGTAAAACTCTTCTGGAGGAACACACACACACACAATCTGGTAAAACTCTTCTGGAGAAACACACACACACACACACACACACACACACACACACACACACACACACACACACTCGTGTGAGACTCTTCTGGAGGAACACACACACACACAATCTGGTAAAACTCTTCTGGAGAAACACACACACACACACACACACACACACACACACACACACACACACACACTCGTGTGAGACTCTTCTGGGGCTAAAGTTCGGCTCTGGCATACCCAGCACATCCGGCCCATGAGTTCCCCATGAATGTTTTGCTGGGGTTGGGGCCTTAAATTGGAGTATAATAAATAAAACTAGGACGAGGACAAATAATGATAGATATTATCAAATTTGCTGCAAATGCAGATAAACTTAATATTGTTTTTAGTCACACAGAAATGCTCTTGGCAGTAAAGCACTGATGATTTAGAGCTAGGGTGCAGTAAATTTACTTCTTTAAGTGCTGTCATCATCATTTACTCTCTCTCGTGTCGTTCCAAACCTGCATGACTTCTGGGAAACACAAAAGAAGATGTTTAGAAGAATGCTGGCAACCCAGCCATTTTGGTTAAGCTACCATTCGAATATTGTATGAACAAAAAAGACTCAAATTATTTTATTTTATGCTACACAGAAATAAATTAATTTAGGTTTGGGTTGAACAATCATATTTTTCAAGAGTTAACACATCATTTAAGTAAGACACTGATCTCTATCTTTAACGAGGCTATTACATTTCATTAAATCTATTAAAAAAAGTGAATAAAACTTTTAAAGAGGAAAAAAAGCTTTGTCCTTAATTCATGGGATCCAGACTTTAAAGCTGTTTTATAGACTGTGGTTTAACTGTAGGCCAGTTTCATTTAAATGTGAGATCATGGCAGTCACCGGGTAAAAAACAGACTGAACAAACCCTGCTCCTCATTATACGGCTATATGACTTCTAAAACTATATAAAACATATATAAACTATTATATTTGTAAGTTAAAATAATGTAAACACCTGTAGAAAATACAAAAACAGCCTCTATAAAAGTGACTTATATTCTGCAATATTAATTTAAGTAATCTGGTATATTTATGCACTAGTTATAATCCAATCCATTTATTCACTTTTTGAGCATTGGCCCTGAAAATTTAATTCCTTAAACATTAACTGTCGTAAAATATTTTTAGAAATTTAAATTAATAAATGGATTATAATTAGTGCATAAATATAAATGAGTACCATAAAAACCCCTATATATACAAAATATTATCAAACTAAAATATAGTGCAATCCTTTCATTGAAATGATTTTAATTAAAAAACATCAGACATGAGCAGCATGAGAGGGTTAATAAGCATTAAAGGGCGGGTGAAACACTCAGTTTCAGTCAATCTCATGTCAATCTTGAGTACCTATAGAGTAGTATTGCATCCTTCATATCTCTGAAAAGTCTTTAGTTTTATTATATTTATAAAAGAAATATGGGCTGTACCGAGACTTTCCAGAAAAAAACGAGAACCTGGAGGCGTATCGTGTGGGCGGAGCTAAAGAATGACGAGCGCACAAAGCGGTGACGTCCTCAAGCGTGGAGAAGAAAACGCTACCCTAAATAAACCATGGCTCAACTAATACAGATATATGATCCAGGAGAAGCAGCAGCAGCAGGACGTCCGTCTCTGTGGTATGGACTGTATTTAGTGGTCTGTCAACATTTGTGTGTGTTTACTCGCAGTTTATGAGGACATGATTCGGTTTATGGACTATTGTATGCGACTAAACCTTAGCAGTAGCAAGCAAAACGGTTTTGCATGTCAGACCAAGGTTATTATAGTTTCGCTTTTTTAAATTAGTTTTTATTTTATTATCGTTTTCAATTTTTCTACAAATTTCAGTTTAGTTTTAGTTAGTTTTACAAATGGTTTTGCTAGTTTTAGTTTAGTTTTTATTTTGCAAATACATTTCTATTTAGTTTTTATTTATTTAGTTTCAGTTTTAGTTTTAGTAATTATAGTTTAGCAGAGTTACCATAATGAAGTGTAGAGACCAAATCAAGGTTTTTAATTTCAGCAAAGTTTAATTAACAGATTAGAGCTTAATCTTACTAAACATCCTTAAGTGAAATAACTTAATAAACGAGCATTATTGTTTATACCCAGGACGGTCTTACAAAACATGCATAAAGCTGGGTCTTCACCTTTGAGCAAAAAAGCTTGAGTCAAACTATGACCTATACAAACAACGATCTGGAGATAAAAATGAAATAAATTATATTTTGATATTAAAAAATTATATTTGATATTTTTGACATAGGCTAATACTCAGAGGATCTATCTTAAAGAACAAAATAAATGCAACGTAAAATATAAAAGTAAAAATTATAAATTCCAGACAAACTCACTCATAGCAGATGAAATATTGTTAAACAATTAAAAGCTTATTTTAATTTCTTCAGTAGTACAATGTAGGCTAGCAGTTTTGCTCTGTGTGTGTGTGTGTGAGTGTGTGAGTGTGTGTGTGTGTACATGTTTTTCTAGCCTGGTGAGGACTTCAACCTGAATGCACACAGACTCATGGGGACTCGTGTCACCGTGGGGACCTAAATTGAGGTCCCCATGGGTACAAAAGCTTATAAATCATACATAATGAGTTCTATTGAAAATGTAAAAGTGTAGAAAGTTTCCTGTGATGGGTAGGTTTAGGGGCAGGGGCAGTGTAGGGGGATAGAATATATGGTTTGTATGGTATAAAAACCATTACGTCTATATGGCAAGTCCCCACAAAGATAGTGCACCAGACATGTGTGTGTGCGTGTGTGTTTGTTGTGCTATAATTGTAAAGGGGACCAATGTCCTCACTTATCTAGTAAAATATTATGATAACTGACTAATAAGGACATTTGACTGGTCCTCACTAGTTAAAAAGGCTTATAAATCGGCCAAAACATGTCTTTATTTAAATCTATTGTTTTGCACGTTCTTGGGATGGGTAGGTTTAGGGATAGGGGTTGGGTTAGGGGATATAAAATATCATTAACCTGATATAAAATCAATGGAAGTCCTTACAATGTCCTCACTTATATAGTGAAACAAACCTGTGTGTGTGTGTCCTGGTATTCCCTACTTTGTGGGGAAATGTCTCCACACAGATAATAATATTATTAGTAGTAAATGATTATGATAACACCTTTGAGCCTGTCAATATTATGCAAACATGAAATCTCAAACGCACAGTAGGCTAGTAACGTTATTTGCTAATATAGTTGCTGACTTTTGCGCCTGCACCTCTCGTCACGTAAGAAACGGCATTCTAAAACAGTGAGCTTAAAAGAAGTTCAACGTGCATCTCATTACCTTGTGTTATTTCCCCTTTCACTGCCACGGACGCATTGATTCTTTGTGAACTGCCGTTTAAGACTAGCGATGTGTTGCCTGTCTGCACGCGTCCGTCACAGGACCGCGGTTAATCTCCTCCTCAGCTCACGCGCAGTTGCGCAATAGACACTCCCTCAACCGCCACAGTCAGATTTTCCACCACATTAAAGAGAGCTTATTAATAACGAAAACTAATATTTATTTTTGCTAATTATTATTTTATTTCAGTTAGTTTTTTAGTAAGAGTAGTTAGTTTCGTTTAGTTTTAGTTTTTTATTTATTCAGATTTTTAAATTTTATTTCAGTTTACGAAAATGTTTTTTGACCAATAGTTTTAGTCTTAGTTTCAGTTTTCGTTTACGAAAATAACCTTGCGTCAGACTAGTGTAACGTTATACAGAGAACAGCAATGGAGTCCGTTAGCGCATTTGAATGACGAAGCACGCGATCGTGTCGTTTACTGATGTTTACTCACGCGACGATAGCCGACAGCACAGACATCTGAAGCAGTTTAACTCACCGGCTGCTTCCAAAGCAGGACCGAACCTTTATCGCTGGGACCGCTCCGTCAGAAACACACTTCTTTGGTATGATTTAAGCCGCGTTTCCACCACAGGAACTTTACCCAGGAACTTTGGGTGGTACTCGGTGTGTTTCGACCGCAGGGTCTAAATGAAGTTCCGGGTAAATATTTCCCCCTCCAAACGGCCCTGCTCGTGAGGTAGTACTTTTTCAAAGTTCAGGAACTTTCGAGGGCGGGACTTGGGCGCTGAAAATGCTGATTGGTTTAGATCACGCAGTATTTTATTTCAACCGGCATTATTAAAAGTCTTTTGCGAGGTTCGGTCTGCGTTCAGTAAATATCACTCTTGCTCTCTGTCTGATGGCGCGCGTTCACCTCAGCCATCTCACGTGCAATGTCCGTAATAGCTGATAATAATATACATTGTCATTTTAAATCTAGCTTTACAAGCTTTCTGAATATGCTGCTGAATCTGCATATTAGTGATCTTTTCTGTCGTTGTTAATTTCCTCTTTAGTAAACCTACACATAACCAGCAAAAGCAGCACAGCTTGAATCTCTTCCATACTCGTTATTACTATTTTTTCTCCATGTAAACGACCTGACCGATTACTATAAGTGTGTGTCCTTACATGACGTGACAGCGCGCGCCGCGCTCATGTTGACGAGAGGAAAGTACATTTTTCTGAGGGGTAAACTTTTTATTTCGTAAGTTATGAAGATAATGTTGGAGTAATGACACAGCGTATATTGCCCCGGGCAGTTTTTACTTTAACTGCGCCTGACAGAAGAATTATTTTTTTTCTGAGATGATTATTACACTTTACAACAGATAAATATCTTATATAATACTGTATTAGTCCTGGTGGCCGTTAAGAGTTGCTATGGCTACAGTTAACACACTCCAGCTGCTGGAGAGAAAACAGCGGCGACATTTTTGATGCGGCAGACAAACTGCACGTGACAAAATGATTGCGTTTGAAAGTCATCACATGTAAACACCAGATCGGTTTAGATAACGTCTCAGTCGTGCAGTCCTACATCACCGGACTAATCTGCCTAATCTTCACGGTACTTTAGATTGCGGTCGAAACGCAGACAGCTGCAGGTCTGGGGGGAGAAAAGTTCCTGGTACAAATTGTTCCGGGTAATTATGGTGGAAACGGGGCTTTAGTGACGTTCTGACAGCAGTGACCGTGGAGATCCACTTTGAGACGCGACTGAAGCGATGTTGTGAAGCTTCCCGTAATTTCTGCGTTCAAATCGGTTCAAATGCAGCGCTGCCTTCCCAGAATGCTGTGCTGAAGCGCTGAAGTCGCTCGACGTCACCCATAGGAATAAAGTGGAGCGCGGCGCGGACTATAACGACAGAAGTGTTCACAGATCGACTGGATCTGCACCTGAGAGTGTTTATGGGCGTGCGTTTCCTCTCTCGCTCTAGTCACGCGCGCGCACCCTACCGGGAGAAGAGCCCGTACGGCCCATACAAGGACCTTCCGCTCTTATTAACGTCAAGCCGACCCATACTCGAAAAAAACTCTCTGAAACTTGTGAGAAACCGGAAGGAGTATTTTTGACACAGAAATACTCCATCAAACGTCCAACATTAGTTTTTGAAACTTTGTCTATGTTTAGGATGGGAATCCAAGTCTTTAACAGTGGAAAGCTCAGTGTGCATGAAACAGCATTTCACCGCCGCTTTAATTAAACACATGGTAAACTATTTTTCATAATGCATTTTAATTTTTTTCCCTTTTAAATTCTAAGATGAAATTACCTTTTAAAATCTAGGGTGTGTTACACAACAAAGTATTAAAAACTGAAAAGTTTGTCCTTTTGCGATATTGAAAAGTTCTCAAAACGACCCGGCTTATGCAAATCCACAAAAGACGGCGATTGGCTCATTGATTGAACGACTGTGGTGGTGTTTAAAGCCTCGAGAGCACACACACAAACCGCTTTCACTTCCTGAAACGTCTCACACTCTTGCTTGTTTGCAAGCTCTTTCGCAAGCAGTTCAAGAACAGAAGAGGCGATCAATGCCTCGAGCGGAAAAACACAGCCAAAGGTCAAGTCCTGCATTGATTTCAGCTTCAGTGTCGTCTCAGAGCTGCTTTACATGTGTTTTACACGGATTAACACTGACATGACCTGCATTTCACATGGCTCTCGAGCAACAGAACTGATATCAATCAATCACGCAGCACAAAAAACACTAATGATGAGCATTTCACACTCAAACAAGTCAGAGCCTTAAAGGAACAATATGTAAGAAATGTATTTCATTTAATCATAAAATGGCCCTGATCTGTCTCTAGACATTAATAAATCATGTTAATTTCACACACTTCTATCACTGACGACAGTCGTCCGGCCAGGATATTGTCATTATAAAGTTGTTGTTGTAGCTCAGCTGATGTTGATGATGTCATGTGTTTTGGCCTGAAGCTCCGCCCTCCACCGATCGACCAATCACAGAGTCAGTAGTGTTTGGGGTTTCCAGATCTGCTCTAGTTACCACAGCAGCAGATCTACAAACGTTCTGCTGATCCTGCAGCCAATCTGGCAACCTCGAGTCAGGGGGAGGAGGAGGGGGATACACCGCTCTACAGGCATTTAAAGTGATTGCAGGACCAGTTTTGGTCACAATCTTACAAACTTCATTTAAAGGAACTCCACTTTTTTTGAGAATACTCATTTTCCAAGTCCCTTAGAGTTAAACAGTTGAGTTTTACCGTTTGTGAATCCATTCAGCCGATCTCTGTATCTGGCGGTAGCACTTTTAGCATAGCTTAGCATACATCATTGAATCGGATTAGACCATTAGCATCATGCTCAGAAATGACCAAAGACTTGACTATTCTGTAGTTACATCGTGTACTAAAAACAACGGAAAATGAAAAGTTGCGATTATTAGACCGATATAGATAGGAACTATTCTCTCATTCCTGCTTAAAAATCACTCTGCTGCCGTACCATGGGTGCAGCGGCGCAATGATATTACGCACTGCCTGAAAGTAGTCCTCAGATAGGCAACTTCCAATGCGACTAAGTTTGTGTAGTTGCAGATAATGCAGAGTTGCAGCCGGCAAATTATGTAGATTTATTGTGCGATTAGCCATGGTTCTGTGTGTTTCAAAGAGCTGTGATAAGCCCCTTTCACACTGCACGTCGGACCCGCAATATTCCCCGAGCATTGCCGGGTCTCCTTCTGTGTGAAAGCAACCACGTCCCGGGATTGATTACCGAATTCGACCCGGGTCGGGGACCTAGTAAAATTGGGGGATTCGACCCGGGACGAGCGCTGTGTGAACAAAAGCCGAAACTAATGCCGCAACGTGTACGTAGTTATCGTGCGACTCCTAGAGCTTGTTTTTTCAATAACACAACCCTGCAGTGCCAGAAGAGCTCGTCGGTGTTTTAAACGCAGAGAGTGTTCGTCTACAAAAGAAACTAAAATTAAACAAGCAGAAATGAGCGCAAACTGGACACAAGTCGAGACCACGGAGCTCCTTACTATCCGCGCTGAAGCGGAGATCGCTCGCCGTTATACGTCACATCAGGATGTCACGTGTCAACTCGACCCGGGCCCGTTACGGGTTGTGTGTGAAAGCGCACATATTACGGTATTTCGCTGGCAGTGTGAATGGACCAAATCTAGCGGCCCGGGAACAAATGCTGGGTCGCATTATCCGTGTATTTGCCGGAATCGCAGTGTGAAAGGGGATATAGTGAGTCGAAGGACTATTCTACCATCATGTTTCACAGAATACGAAAACAGTCCCTAGCCATATCGGTCTAAGAAAACAACAACAACAAAAAACGCAACTTTTCATAAAACTATAGAAGAGTCAAGTTAAATAGGAAAAATACAGAAGGTCTTTTGTCATTTTTTTTGGTCTAATGGTCTAATCCGATTCAATGGTGTATGCTAAGCTATGCTAAAAGTGCTACCACCAGATACAGAGATCAGCTGAATGGAATAAAAAAACGGTAAAACTCAACTATTTAAAGGAAGTGTATGCAAGATTGTGGCCAAAACTTAGCCTGATGCGGTCATCCTCAGCTCTAGTCAGAATATGAGTCTGATGCTCCATTGGGCTGTGATTATGGGGCGTGTTTCAACCCAACCAGGAAAGACCTCGATTGGACAGACCTACAACCAATCAGAGCAACGAAGCGACGCATTATGCTAGTTGTCAAATGTCAACAGAGCTCACACGCACTGTGTTGCCAAGTCCACGTTTTTTCCTGCGGGTTGTTTTCTATGTCTGTGGGTTGAAGCGACTATTATTTAGCAGCAACCTTGCCAAAATAACACACATTTTACCCCCCAAACACCATTTTTTCCTGGAGAACCCCCCCGAGAAGCTATTGTTTAGGGCAAAAAAAAAACTTGGCAACCCTGTCTGCACGCGCGCAGTAATAAACGATCTTTGCCGGTGCTGTAAAAAAATAAAAGAATTTAATGATACACAGAGAGCTTACTCAACATGATCATTATTTCTGAGAAATTGTGATGTGATGCAGATACAAAAAAGCTCTCCGTTTAGGATTCGAACATATATAATCCAAGCGCCTTTGATGACGTGATTACGTTACTGTTTATCTGTCCGTCATCGGCTAAAGCCCGCCCTGATGATCTCATTGGTCAGTTTCTGTTCGGAGATAATTACTCCTCTATGGAGCGAGGCCAGATCGAACCGTCCGACCTAAAAATGTTGTGGGCGGGGCTAAGTTTGGCTGGCATCCAGGCTAGCCAAAACTGGTCCTGCAATCACTTTTAAATGACTGTAGGTCGGTGTATCCCCCTCCCCCTCACTCAAGGTTGCCAGATTGGCTGCAGGATCAGCAGGGACGTTTGTAGATCTACAGCTGTGGTAACTAGAGCAGATCTGGCAACCATCTGCTAATATGTATTTATAATTAATAATTATATAAGTATTTGATATTAACATGATTTCTTAATGTCTAGTGACATATCAGGGCCATTTTATGATTCATTGAAATACATTTCTTACATAAAGTTCCCTCAACTCCAAGGGATTTGGAAAATGAGCATATGTTCAAAAAAAGTTAAGTGTTTCTTTAATTAGAGTAAGGAAATAATGTCGAACATGGCCTTACCTCCCTCTTCCAGAGAGCGCTTCTGAGCTCCATAGCCATAGAGCGAGGCGTCGACGACCGGAGACGAGTTGTTCAGATGGGGCATCTGCTCACCACCCATTTTAGCAATCTGCAAGATATCAGAGAGCAAAGCATTGGCTGAAACACATGAGGAACACACACACACACTTACACAGCTCGAGGCGCCGGGATTTCACAGGTATTACAAACACGAGTAAAGCAGTGAAATATAAACGCAATTCAAAAATGCATCACAACACGTAGTGTTTACATTTTTTTATGGGGACATTCCATAGGCGTAATGGTTTTTATACTATATAAACTGTATATTCTAACCCCCTACACTGTGCATCACACACACACATTCTTTAAATATCAAGTCAAGAGTGAACGACGCAGATCAAGAAATGAATGGTATTTGACTTAAGATTCACCGGCCTGCCGACAGGCTTACGTTTTGGTGTGGAAAACACAGCCCTGGGAGTCTGATCTCGCAATGAACCAACAAATAAAGGATTCTCCGGCCTGTGGCAGCGTGTAAGGTATGCTCAGTTAGACACGTTCACATAATCAATGTAATCTGTAACAATGCAACAGCTACTATCGCATATAAAAACACGTTTTACTCACATAAGTGTGTTGCACCATTTCTGTCGGATCCACTATAGAAGCACAGCGTTGTGTTTTAATCTCAATATGTCTGCAAATCCAGTGTTGACCTGTGGTATTGTTTACTAACGATTATTACACGGCTCTGTGAAATACTTGATTCTGATTGGTCAATCGCCCATTCCAGCGGTATGTTATTTCCAGATAACAACCGCTCATCCGGGTACTGCGAGTTATCTTGACCGGTTCTACTTCTGTGCTTAACGCTGGCGCCATCTTGTGGCTGTTAAATATAAATATAACTCTGATTGTATTTGTCTGACAGAAGAATGTCATAAACACCTATAATGACCTGAGGGCGAGTAAATCATAGGCTTGGTTTCATTTTTGGCTGAACTAACCCTTTCAGCATTCATTCTCAACATTTAGCAGCAATAGATAAAGGCTTAAAGCAGTCTGGAACTGTTTTTCTTCACGGAAGCTTTGCGTAAGAGCTAATAAAATATTTAATCTCAAGACAATATTTTGTGTGTAATTTATTTGAGACTAGTAGGCGTTAGGGGTGTAAGAAAATATCGATACACGTGAATATCGCGATATGTTTGGCGATATTGTATCGATTCTCAAAAACGCTGTATCGATATTTAGATATTTATTTATTTACATCCAAGATTCGTGGCTTTGTGTTCGGTTTAAACCACAGACTGTATAACACCCAACCGCTAGATGGCAGTGTTATCTCAGAACGCATAACTGACGCGGAGCCGGAGAAGCGCAAGGTGAAAGTGCTAGTGTTTACATTAGCAAACCCAGCTCTCAAGACGATAGCATTATTCCGCTCCTGCAGTATACAGAGCTGAAGTGAGGACTCATGTTGGCTTCAGCTATAAAGAAGCCACTAAGGAAATCGACAAGAATCATTTTGTTTGCAAAATAGGCCAATTTATAATCTAATACTCGGGAAACACATTGAAACAGAGAGCTCGCTTAACATCCTGATGTCACCCGCGCTGCTGAGAAGTGTTTCGATAGAATGTCCTGCACGCTTTCCTCTCAGTAACAAAATAAACACACTCCACAACTGACAGCGGTGGCAGGAGAACGAAAGATAATAGCGATGTGGATATGGATGCACCAGCTCTGCAGCTCAGTAACGTTACTTGAAACAGCACTTTATACAATAGACTGCTTTATAGAAAACAGCTTTAGGGTCCGATCACACAGAACGCGTTTTTCAGGTTCGAAAACAGCTTTAGGCGCACTGCACTCCCTTTTTTGGTCGGCGTTTATTCATTCAAAAATGAGCAGTGCGCTTTAATGTTTCTAGGCGACCCCCGAATCACCTGTACTGTCAGTCAAATCAATGTAACGGTCAACACAACGGAAGGTCCGCCGCTTCATTCATTCGATTGGACAACAGAACATAATTGTGATGATGTTGTGCGCTTTTCCGCTCAGAGTTGACTTTTTTTCCACTTCATGCGCTCTGAGCGCTCCTTCAGAAACGCGAGGCGCCCAGGGCGCATAAGCAGCGCGCATAACGCACTCTGCCAACCGAAATCCATTCAAAAAAGGCTTCTCGCTGCAAAAACGCGTTCTGTGTGATCGGGGCTACTGTGTTAAATATAAAACAAACAGTCATTCAGTCATGAAATAGACTGCACTTTCTGTTGTTAAATAGCCACTGCTATACTGTGAACCTTTAAAACATATACACACAAAGAATCCTGCAGTCACTTTACATTTCCCTTAATTTAGATTGCACATTGCATATGATTAGTGTTATAAATGATACTGTATTAATTAAATAAAATACTTGTCTCGTGTTTTAGGCTTATGGTTGTGTTCTTTATTCTTTTAAATTATAAAAAACAAAAACACACAAAAAGAAATATCGCAATATATTGCCTCTCTTACAATATCGCAATATATTGCAATGTATCGTATCGTAACCCCTGTATCGTGATACGTATTGTATCGCCAGATTCTTGGCAATACACAGCCGTAGTAGGCGTGTAATAAGCGGGATAATGTCCACCCAGCCGGTTGTTATCGCAGAATAAACCCCTTCAGAGAGACGCAAAACCCCTCCGATCACTCTGTCGGGGTTTAATCTAATTATTCCTTACTTATTTTCCTATCTTCGCCCGTGTTAATTGCTCGTTTAACTGCACGAGTCGGTGGGCGGGGCTACAGAAGCAGGTGGGTGGGGCTAAAGAAGCAGGTGGGCGGGGCTACATAAGCAGGTGGGTGGGGCTGAAGCAGGTGGGCGGGGCTACAGAAGCAGGCGTACACATTTATCTGTAGAGGCGGAGTTTCCTCTTCTAATACATCATTATTTGAGAGTCTCGTTTTCTGGGCCTGGTGTCTATAAAAGCTTTTTTTTGACTAACACGGAAGTTTTCAGCTCTGAAACTTACAGGATAATCTTATATTACCATGACCTTATATACATCAAAGGCTCAAGGGAAAAGTTGATTTCTCAATTCATCACCCCTTTAATTATATATATTGTTTGCATTGGATTAAGATTTTTGCTGAAATGTATATGATTGATGCATAAAAAAAAAAATATATATATATATATATATATATATATTTTTTTTTTTTTAAATTAAACAATTTAAACAAAAGCATGTCATTTTAAATTATTATTTTAAAAATAAATCACTATTACCAACAGAAATAAAGCAATGGAATATAAATGCATTTAAAAATAAATAAAAATGCACAAAAAAGCTAAATATTATATAAATAATAAATATATATAATGTTTCCATTGGATTACGGTTTTTGTTGAACTCTATATGATTGATAAAAACATGACAATTGTCATTTTATCATTCTTGCTTAATAAATATATTTTACAGTATTTATTTAATAACGACTGTATTATTTGATAACAGGAGAATATTAATAAAATATAAAAGTAATTCAAAAATGCATTAAATAAAAGCTATACACTTTATATTATGCATTATATTACATTACAAATGTTTTTGCTTAAAATAGATATAGCATGTACAAAGCATGCAATTTCATCATTCTTGCTTAAAAAAATCTCTCTAAACTGACATGTCCAGACAATTAAGAATATGAAACAATAAGGAGTTATTACTCCCCAAATCTCACACTGCAAAAAAATGCTTTTCTTACTTAGTATTTTTGTCTTGTTTCCAGTCTAAATATCTAAAAATTCTTACATTAAGAAACAATTACTAGACAAGTAAAAATTATTGTCTTGTTTTGGGAGAAAATAACTCAAAATGAAGAGAGTTTTTGCTTAAAATAAGATAAATAATCTGTCAAGGGAGTGAGTAAAATCTTGTTTTCTGTTTGAATTGAGATTATTTTTCTCACCCCATTGGCAGATTATTTATCTTATTTTGAGTTATTTTTCCCCAAAACATGACAACTGCTTTTCCTTGTACAGTAAATACTTCTTGCTTTAAGAATTTTTAGATGTTCGGACTAGAAACAAGACAAAAATACTAAGTAAGAAAAGCATTTTTTGCAGTGTAATTGCATTTGCCCGGAGCATGCAAGACAAGCTCTGATAAAGTCAGAGGCCATTTCGAGGAGAAAGACTCGAGTGGGGCAGAACGAGACACACACAGGCCGGTCTCCAGCTTTTCCCTCCAGCTAAACCTTCTTTCTGGGGAATGTTGGGAAGGAATGCCAGCTATGCGAATGCCTGGATAAATGAGCGACTCGAGGGAAAGGCTCCAAGAAACGCAGCAGAAGGTAAACAGCATTTGGGAGGAATTCAGCCGAACAACTGGACACTTGTTGCCATTCAACCGGGATCTTTCTCCAGCTTAGGGGGAAGATCCAACCCAAAAATGGCCTGCGCTATCGGCTAATTTTGACGCTTAAATGATGAATGGGTCAAACACGCTTACAAATTGGCCTGAATCCACTTTAATTAGCGGGACTGCTCTCTCAGTAGCTGCGTTTCCATTACAGATCATCACTAAAAGTCGCTAAAAAACTATTGCGAATGACGGCGTATCCATTCACCCGCTGTAATGCATCTAAAACGTATTTTTTTCCTCTCGTGATAAGTAGGGTGTAAGAAAATATCGATACATGCGAGCATTAGGGTTGGCGAAAACTAAACATTGTCTTGACCGACCACCGAGCCGATTAACATCCCTAGTGAGTATCGATTCTCGAAAACACTGTATCGTTATTTATATATTTACATCCAAGATTCGTGGCTTTGTGTTTGAATTAAACCAGACTGCATACAACCCAACCGCTAGATGGCAGTGTTATCTCAGAACATAAGGTGAATGTGTGTGCATTAGCATTAGCAAACCTCACAAGACAATCCCGCGGCTAACAGAGCTCAAGAGTGGACTCATTTTGGTTTGAGCTACAAAGCCGCCACTAAGGAAATCGACAAGTCATTTTGTTTGCAAAATAGGCCAAGTTAAAATCCAGTACTCTGGAAATATTGAACCGGAGAGCTCGCTTAACATCCCGACGCCATCCGCGCTGCTGAGAAGCGTTTCAGTAGAATAGAACACATTTTACTCTAAGTAACAAAATAAACACACACCAAAACTGACAGCGGTGGCAGCAGAACGAAAGCATCTGATCAGAGCGATGTGGATATGATGACCAGCTCTCTACTTCAAATGGCAACTTAGATTGCACAAAATAGTGATTTAAATGATACTGTATTCATTAAATAAAACAGTTACTTGTCATGTTTTATGCATATGGTTGTGATCTTTATTCTTTTAAATTAATCTTTGTAAAAAACGATATATTTTTTCGTACAATATCGCATCGTAATCCATGTATCGTGATATGTATCGTATCGCCAGATTCTTGGCAACACACAGCCCTAGTGATGTCATTTCAAAAAGTACGCCACGTATTTTGGCAGGTTTATATCTCAGCCATTGCGATGATTTTTTTTAAAATGGAGACTCATATCCAAGCATTAATTAAAATTAAAAGAGTGAAATGTCCTCTGCTCACAAGGAGTTGAACTCAATGTAGGTCAATGGAGCCCATTAGTTACCCATGATGCAACAAGCACGCTGGCACACGTCCATGCAAACGCGCAACAATGCGCGCGATTATGGGTGGAGGAGCAAGAGCTGGATTACGGCTAATCAACACGGCCTGGACTGATGGAGTCAATCGTGACTGAATGAAATGAGAAGAGACACAGGTTAAGCTGCCACTGCACGGGTGGACCTGATTACGCAACATGTTCACAAAGACGTCATCACAAATCAAACACAAACCAACACTCCTGCAGACAGAGTGCACTGAGAAATCAGCTCGGAAAGAGACGAGCACAGCAAAGACATATGAATGCAATGCACAAAAGTATATATACACACATGCATTTGCACACGCATACATTTGCACACGCATACATTTGCACACATGCATACACACACGCATACATTTGCACACATGCATATATACATATATGCGTATGCATGAGTGCAAATATGTGTATATACGTGTGCTAATGCAGGTCCATATGAGTCCGTATGCATGTACATGCATGCGGATTTGTGTGTATGCGCGTGCGTTTGTGTGTCCGTATATGTGTCTAATATGTGTGTATGCATGTGTGTGAATCCGTGTGTGTATGCATGTATATGGTGCATGTGCGTATGTGTGTACATGCGTGCATGCATGTGTGAATCTGTGTATGCATGTATATGGTGCGTGTGCATGGCTTATGCATGTATATGCGTGCATGCGTGTATGTATGCATATGCACACGTGTGCACGCATGCAAGTGTTGTATGTGTGTATGCATGTATGAGTGTCTGCGTATGCGTGTATTTGTGTGTATGCGTGTATGCATGCATTTATATGCGCACGTGTGTATATGTGTGTATGCATGTATATGCGTGCATGTGCTTGTGTGTTAATTCATTCATAATGTATAGATACAAACACAATGATTTTAAATTAAAAGCATGAAATTTTATCATTCTAGCTTCATAACTAACATTTCTACAGCATTAATTTAACATTCACAATCATGTCATCCCAAATCAAACAAGCGCTCGTTTCTATCGCAGGACCTGATAACGTGTATTGCGAGGCTCTGATAAATCCGGTGCTGAAGGTAAAGAGACGGCGCTGGTCCCACACAGGCTGTGAAACGGGCCTGAGATCCTGGACCTGAGCCCAGGCTATTTATTCCCCAGTGGAGCTGATAAAAGCTGAACACGAGGGGCGGAAAACACGAGGAAAACTTACGACTGGACACAGGTGTCTCTGTGTGTACAATGACACGCTACGAAATGGAGGACATGGAGCAAAAACTGATCAACTACCTGAGGATTAGAGAACCAATGAGAAACAGCAAAACTAGAGCCACAGAACAATAAAGAGACAAACACAACGGCATTCATACACAGAAATAAGCTATAAGAGGTCGAAACGGTGTTATTAGAGTCAACTAAAATAAAATATTAAAAATAAGTTAGTTGCCAACATTTTTTAATTAGTTTAACTTGATGTATTAAAAATTTAATAAAAAAAAACGACACTAATAGCAAAAAAAAAAAAAAAAATTATATAAAATAAAAATTCAAACTATTAATACAAATAAACTAAACTAAAATGGAAAAAATAGAAAAAATTGACGTATTAAAAAATACAATTGCAAATAAAAACACTAAATTGTTAAAACTTTAAAATTCAAACTATAAAAACAATAAAAAAACTATTTAAACTATTAATAAAAAAGTAAAACTGAAATAAAAACAAAAAATAGATGTATTAAAAAAAGTTTTTTAAAAAATGTTAAAACTTTACAATTAAAACGATAAAAAAACAACAACAATTAAAACTGTTAATAAAAATAAAATTACACTGAAATATTAAATTTGATGTATTAAATAAAATTGCAAAAGATAAACTGCTAAAACTTTCATATTAAAACAGAAAAGATATAAAATAAAATAAAAAATAATAAAAAAAAGTAAAACAAATGTCATTGCTAAAACTTTAAAATTAAAAGGCTTTTAAAAAAAATTAAAACTATTAATAAAAATTAAAACTGAAATGGAAAATAATAATAATACAAACTACACATTTAAAAAATGTAAATAGCAAAACGCTACTAAATTGTTGACTTTAAAATTAAAACAAAACAAAAATACATATATAAAAAATAAAAACCAATCATACTAGTATTTCAAAGATACCGGAGCCTTGCGTAGCTTATTACTTTCAGAAACGGCAGCAACAATAAAATAATGAAAGACGTAAATT
This sequence comes from Pseudorasbora parva, assembly GCF_024679245.1. Taxonomy (NCBI): domain Eukaryota; kingdom Metazoa; phylum Chordata; class Actinopteri; order Cypriniformes; family Gobionidae; genus Pseudorasbora; species Pseudorasbora parva. The sequence goes on along the minus strand of NC_090174.1, from coordinate 62,820,853 downwards.
AATTGCAATTGAATTAATAACTAACTCATTTTTTTATTTCTAAGTAAGGAACGAAAAATAATGCCGAGTGTTTATCGGGTCTTGAATCACGTACATTACGTGCAATAAGATTCCTGACAGCAGTTCACTGCACGGCCACCGGTGTCGCTAATAACACGGGTTTACGAATTCTACATATAGTCCGCATTATTAAATTACTATTAATAATAGCCAAGTAAGAGTTGACTAGCCTGTGTCAGATTATGCCTGTGGCCAACAGTGTTGGGGAAAGTTACTTTGAAAAGTATTGCATTACAACATTGTAACTAACCCTTAAAAAGTAACTACCGTATAATAGTTATAATAGTATAATATATAATGAACTGACAGTAACAAGGTGGCGCTGTTGATTCTCGAAGAGAAATCACAACACGAGCGCCGCTCACACTGAGAAACTGAGCCAAACATTAGAGTGTGTTCAATATACCGAAATAACGCATATATGTACATATCGCAACGGCGCGCAATATCTGAATGATTTTAATAGGCTCCTTCAACATTGTGAAAAGTGTACATTTTAGGGCAACGCATAAGCAGAGAATAGACTAAGCACACGACGCTATGTTTAACATGATGTTAAAAATAATTTAAATAGATTTTGCACACTAATTGCAATATCGTATCGCATTATTTAACAAGATATTGCATATTGCATTTTTCTTCCATATCGCACAGCCCTACTAAACATTCAACATGTGCAGTTTTTATATTTACAACATGATACAGTTAAACAACAACACACAACCAAGAGTGTGTTTTCCTGAATACCATCACGACTGAAAATGACACGGATTTCATATGACAGCTCCATAAACAATTCATTAACATTAAGTCACTTACATTTTAGATGCAATATTGACTGTTTTTGTTCAGTTTCAGCAGCGAAAATAGATCCAAACAAAGATTCTACGCAACAAATAAAAATGCCCTTTAAAAAAGGTAACCACATCACAAATATGCGGATTTCAAAATGCCAAAGCTGACTGAACACTGGTGAGAATATTGCTTCAGAATAAATTATATTTATAACACAAAAAAATAACTTTTCTGGACAAGCACATTTTTTACTCGGATGAGCACATGAACATGCTTAATGTCGAGTCCTGTAATGAATGGCGTTAAAATGTGTTTTTCCAATGAATAATCAGTAGAATTTTCAAATAAAATAATTTTATTATTTCCACAAAAATCTATTTTTTCCCCCAAAAATAAGTCTGGAAAAATGGGGAGGGTCATCTTATATTCAGGGTCGTCTTATATTTGGGTATAAACGGTAATTGAGTTACTTAGTTACTCTTTAAAGGGGCGGTGAAATGCTGTTTCATGCATACTGAGCTCTCCACTGTTAAAGACTTGGATTCCCATCCTAAACATAGACAAAGTTTCAAAAACTAATGTTGGACGTTTGATGGAGTATTTCTGTGTTAAAAATACTCCTTCCGGTTTCTCACAAGTTTCGGAGAGTTTTTTTCGAGTATGGGTCGGCTTGACGTTAATAGAGCGGAAGGTCCTTGTATGGGCCGTACGGGCTCTTCTCCCGGTAGGGTGCGCGCGCGTGACTAGAGCGAGAGAGGAAACACACGCCCATACACACTCTCAGCTGCAGATCCAGTCGTCCGTCAACACTTCTGACGCGCTGCGCTCCTCTTTATTCCTATGGGTGACGTCAAATGACTTTAACGCGTCCGCACAGCATTCTGGGAAGGCAGCGCTGCATTTGAACCGATTTGAACGCAGAAATGACGGGAAGCTTCACAACATCGCTTCAGTCGCGTCGCAAAACTGATCTCCACGTCATGGCTGTCAGGACTTCACCAAATCAACAGTTACAAAAGAAGTGTGTTTCTGACGGAGCGGTCCCAGCGATAAAGGTTCGGTCCTGCTTTGGAAGCAGCCGGTGAGTAAAACTGCTTCAAATGTCTGTGCTGTCGGCTATCGTCGCGTGAGTAAACATCAGTAAAGGACACGATCGCGTATAACGTTAGTTAATTTATCAATGGAGGATGCGATCTATGGTGTGTGTTTAAATACATTTGTTTAGCTGACCACTATATGTGTCAGTTTGATTATTGTAAAACCACCCAAACATAAACCTAGCGTTCTCACAAAGCGTGCTTCATCATTCAAATGCGCTAACGGACTCCATTGCTGTTCTCTGTATAACGTTACACTGGTCTGACGTGCAAAACCGTTTTGCTTGCTACTGCTAAGGTTTAGTCGCATACAATAGTCCATAAACCGAATCATGACCTCATAAACTGCGAGTAAAGACACAAATATAGCCTGACAAGCCAGAGCCTCATCAAGATGTTTTGTCTGGAAACTCACCATAGACAGGGCTCAGTCCGAGGGGCGGATAAACGGTTGTCTTTCAAACTCCCTCTGCACGCGATAGGATAGCGCTACACCAACCAGAGCAACATGAAGGTGAAGCAGAGCTCGCTGACCGATTAAACATTCGCCGTATCCGGTCGGCTAAACTCAGAACACATCTTCCCTTTTTAAGAATCACTTCAGTGCCGTTCTTTGTTCTTTTCTCAGAGAAAAGCTTAACTCCAAGTCTTCCAGAGTTGCGGTCAAAGCTGATTCGAAAGACCGCCGCCGTTCGCCAGTTTCTGTGTTTACTAGACAACAGAAGCACGCAAACCCAACTCGGCCGTCGTCATTATGGCCCCGCTAGAGCTGCAACTAACGATTATTTTTTCTGTCGACTAATCTAACGATTATTTTTTCTGTCGACTAATCTAACGATTATTTTTTCTGTCGACTAATCTAACGATTATTTTTTCTGTCGACTAATCTAACGATTATTTTTCAGAATAGTCGACTAATCTAACGACTTATTTTTTTACCCTTTGAAATTTTTCAAAATTCTGTGGCACCCCCTCACATAAGTTACGCTAGAGGTGTAACAGTACAGATCGCTCACAGTTCGCTCTGTATCACGGTTTTAGGTTCAGGTTTCAGTGCAGTTCGGTATTTGCTATGTTCAGGGGAAAAAGGACTACTGTCAAATGAAAATAAAGAAAATAAGAACAGATAACTTAAATAGAAGCAGCAGCACAAATAAATACTATTGAGCAAAGATGAGAATAAAATAAACAATGCTTTTCAGGATTTTCAGGTAGGTCCAACATTAGTTTTTAGGTAGAGAAATGGAATGAAGTAATCAAAAGTAAAATAACCACACATTTAACTGTTTAAAATTAAAAAATAATCCTTATTAAACTTACAAAAGCAGTCAGGAGCAGTGAGTGATGTCTATCTTTTGTTTGACATTAAACAGACAGCAGTGAAGGCTACTGCCCCTTTAAGACCCACGGATAGTCGTCGTATTTTCTGTATAAAGTTCACTTAAGGCATAGAGTAGGCTATGACATTTTGACATACTTTTTGTGAGTTCGTCCGTTTAAGCACAGGATTTGAAAGATAACTCAATATTTGCGTGCTTTGGGACGAGTGCACAGAGACAGATCTTCTCATTCGAGTCTCCTGGCTACACGGGGGTGATGACGGTGAAAATGACTGCTCATATTTGGACGTACGGCAGCACTCGCATGCGTTTTTATAAAGTTTACAAAGAGAGACCGTTTTGCCCACGTTTTAGTGGGCAAAACATATTAAAGATGCGTCATCAGATGCGAGATGAACCAAAGTGTAAGTGCGTCCCCGCAACTTTTGCTCGGGATCCCGGTTGGGAAACACTGGTCTGTATTGATTGACACCGCGCTGGCTTGTTTAGAATTATATGAGCGCCGTGACCGCGCGCTGCCTTGTTTTACGGTCGAATGCAACGCATGTGTGTGTGTGTGTGAGTGAGTAAGAGACGCGCAAAAGGGCGGAGAGAGAGCTTAAGGAAATTCGCTAAACGAATATGCGTGGGTCTTTTAAATAGCGTAAAAATGAATGAATGACGAATGTGGCGGCCGTTATTGATTATGTGGCAGTCCGCCACAAATTAGTCTATGTGTGGGAAACACTGTTTGGCCTCTGTTTAAAGTATTCCCATACTTTTGATATTCGCGGTCTTGGTTTTTGTGATAGAACCAGGAGCAGAAGCCAACATTACGCGAGATGAGCAGAAGCCAACATTACGCGAGATGAGCAGAAGCCAACATTACGCGAGATGAGCAGAAGCCAACATTACGCGAGATGAGCAGAAGCCAACATTACGCGAGATGAGCAGAAGCCAACATTACGCGAGATGAGCAGAAGCCAACATTACGCGAGATGAGCAGAAGCCAACATTACGCGAGATGAGCAGAAGCCAACATTACGCGAGATGAGCAGAAGCCAACATTACGCGAGATGAGCAGAAGCCAACATTACGCGAGATGAGCAGAAGCCAACATTACGCGAGATGAGCAGAAGCCAACATTACGCGAGATGAACGTCTGACACGACGCGTCGACGCATTTCACGAACGTCAACGTATTTCCGTAGTCGACGTCATCGATGACGTCGACGCGCCGTTGCAACACTAGGCCCCGCCCACCGACACTATACACAATATACAGCTCAGAAGGGTATTAAGAGTTCCTAGACGACACTTGCGGGCAAATTAAATTTGCTGCCGCTAGGGTGCGTCTAGATTTCTAGGCTAACACAAATACTGACAGGCCACTAAATACAGTCCATACCACAGAGACGGACGTCCTGCTGCTGCTGTTTCTCCTGTTCCGTTTATTTCAGCCTCCGGATCTGATTCTGGATCATTATCTGTATTAGTTGAATCTGATTGACAGCCAATTATTAGGGTTACTCGTGCACTAGCTGCGCGCTCATCATTCTTTAGCTCCGCCCACACGATACGCCTCCAGCCGCTCGGTTTTTTCCGGAAAGACTCGGTACAGCCCATATTTCTTTTATAAATATAATAAAACTAAAGACTTTTCGGAAATATGAAGGATGCTATACTACTCTATAGGTACTCAAGATTGACATGAGATTGACTGAAACTGAGTGTTTCACCCCCCCTTTAAGAAAAGTAATGTGCTGCTACGTTACTTTTGCGTTATTTTTTCTCACCTTTGTTTTTTATAACACAAAAGTACTATTTTTGTGCAAATGCAAAGACCTCTTCACACCAAAATTGAAATAATAAACCTCAGCCCAAGGCAAAAATGCAGATTCATGCATGTACAGTAGAGGGTAGGGCTGGGCGATAAGGCCAGAAATAGTATTATAATAGTATAGTATTTTAGTACTTTTGAGCACTAAATCTTTATTGTGCAAATTAGATAAATGCTCACATTTAGTTTAGAACCACTATAACCTGTTCACACTCAACACCTTTGCACTTACTCTTGATGTTTCTTAACATCGGGACAAGAGGGCTGTCAGTCAAATGAATATGAAAAGTAACTCTTACTTTAAATTTTAAAAAGTAATGCATTACTTTACTAGTTACTTGAAAAAGTAATTGATTATGCAACTCAAGTTACTAGTAATGCGTTTCCCCCAACAACTAGTGTTGCAAAATATACCGGTATAGAAAAGTACTGCGATACCCTGCTATAATAAACGGTACGACATGGAACTTTATTAAAGGGGTGGCTGTATGCGATTTGACTTGTTTAACTTTAGTTAGTGTGTAATGTCGCTGCTTGAGCATAAACAGTCTCTGCAAAGTTACAGCGCTGAAAGTTCACTGCAAACGGAGATATTGTCTTTTAAAGTTACGCCAGTTTATCGCCTACAAAAATGGCCGGTTTGGACTACAACGAGCTTCTTCCTGGGTTGGTGACATCATAAACCCTTGCTAGTCTTCAAATGGTACAATATCATGATTTTGCACATTTCGGTATATACAGCTGTTTCGAAGTTCACCGCTAGATGGCAGAGCGCTACACAAACTGAGGCGAAACCATAGACTGTAAAAAAATATGGCCGTAGTGTCCGTGACGTCACCCATAGGATTCTGATAAGCCGTTCTGAAGCTTAAAGTAGGGGCGAGCTGGGCGTCGCCATCTTGTGAGCGAGACATCGCGTGTCACACCCGGATAACAGAAAATGGGCGAAAAGGCGTGATGTGGGCGGAGCTTAGGAGACACAATGAATATATAACTGGCTATCCACCTGTCATTCAAAGTAACTCAAGCCCTTAATTATGGAGAACTTTAAGGCTTTATATAACGTAAACGAATGAGTTATAACAAAATTCACCCCCCTCAGAGTCGTCATAAAGGTCAAAATTAGCCGTATAGACCAAAACCACAATGTGTCCCAGACTGTAAACATGTTTTTCTCTGCTGTAAAGTTGGAAATTTTAACATGGGGCTCAATGAGATTCTGCTCCTTCTGGAGCCGCTCTAGTGGCCAGTCGAGGAATCGCAGTTTACATTAGTTCCGTATTGGCTTCAAGAGAGGTCACGGGAGGAGCCGCTTGGGCGAAAAAGGCAAATGTGACGACAATGTAGTATATATGTAGACTATGTAGTATATATTTTAGGTTGTGATAGTTTTTGATTAGTGTTTTCCTCATATTGTATGTATTTGTTAGTGCTAGTGTAAGTCATTGTAATGTCATGTTTTAATATTGTGTGCACCTGCCCGGGGACTGCAGATGGAAACTAGCATTAGCTAACTCTGGTACAAAACATCTTTTCGTAAGATTCATGTATTTTGTACATTGTCCCTGATAAATAAACTAATTAAATAAATAAATAAACATATATTAAAGTCCACAGATATAAAAGGCCTTCAGTGAGTATTGATTGGTCAGGCGCCGCCTTCACACTCCGGAGACCTTCCAATGAAGTCCTGCAGACTGAACAGACTTCAGCTCGCCTCCACTGCACAAACGTGCTCAGAAGAAAAATATAACTCACTTGTCACAAACAAGCTAAAATAGAGGAATATTCAGGCAAGTTTTCAGCTCGCGTCTGGCTTTACATGTTATGCAAACGTGGCGCGGACACACGTATGCATGAGCGACTCGTCTCAAAGTGTCTCAAATTCACGCCTCACTGTAACACTCAGATCAATTACTGAACTACTACTGTAACATCTGCATCTTACTAAGAGCAAAAGCGCTCATATGAGCTGATATACTACAGCAATGCTGGTCAAATGATGATTATGATTATTAAAAGAGCTCATATGAGCTGATATACTACAGCAATGCTGGTCAAATGATGATTATGATTATTAAAAGAGCTCATATGAGCTGATATACTACAGCAATGCTGGTCAAATGATGATTATGATTATTAAAAGAGCTCATATGAGCTGATATACTACAGCAATGCTGGTCAAATGATGATTATGATTATTAAAAGAGCTCATATGAGCTGATATACTACAGCAATGCTGGTCAAATGATGATTATGATTATTAAAAGCGCTCATATGAGCTGATATACTACAGCAATGCTGGTCAAATGATGATTATGATTATTAAAAGTGCTCATATGAGCTGATATACTACAGCAATGCTGGTCAAATGATGATTATGATTATTAAAAGCACTCATATGAGCTGATAAACTACAGCAATGCTGGTCAAATGATGATTATGATTATTAAAAGAGCTCATATGAGCTGATATACTACAGCAATGCTGGTCAAATGATGATTATGATTATTAAAAGTGCTCATATGAGCTGATATACTACAGCAATGCTGGTCAAATGATGATTATGATTATTAAAAGCGCTCATATGAGCTGATAAACTACAGCAATGCTGGTCAAATGATGATTATGATTATTAAAAGCGCTCATATGAGCTGATATACTACAGCAATGCTGGTCAAATGATGATTATGATTATTAAAAGCGCTCATATGAGCTGATATACTACAGCAATGCTGGTCAAATGATGATTATGATTATTAAAAGCGCTCATATGAGCTGATATACTACAGCAATGCTGGTCAAATGATGATTATGATTATTAAAAGCGCTCATATGAGCTGATATACTACAGCAATGCTGGTCAAATGATGATTATGATTATTAAAAGAGCTCATAGGAGCTGATATACTACAGCAATGCTGGTCAAATGATGATTATGATTATTAAAAGAGCTCATATGAGCTGAAATACTACAGCAATGCTGGTCAAATGATGATTATGATTATTAAAAGAGCTCATATGAGCTGATATACTACAGCAATGCTGGTCAAATGATGATTATGATTATTAAAAGCGCTCATATGAGCTGATATACTACAGCAATGCTGGTCAAATGATGATTATGATTATTAAAAGCGCTCATATGAGCTGATATACTACAGCAATGCCGGTCAAATGATGATTATGATTATTAAAAGCGCTCATATGAGCTGATATACTACAGCAATGCCGGTCAAATGATGATTATGATTATTAAAAGAGCTGATATGAGCTGATATACTACAGCAATGCCGGTCAAATGATGATTATGATTATTAAAAGCGCTCATATGAGCTGATATACTACAGCAATGCTGGTCAAATGATGATTATGATTATTAAAAGCGCTCATATGAGCTGATATACTACAGCAATGCTGGTCAAATGATGATTATGATTATTAAAAGCGCTCATATGAGCTGATATACTACAGCAATGCTGGTCAAATGATGATTATGATTATTAAAAGCGCTCATATGAGCTGATATACTACAGCAATGCTGGTCAAATGATGATTATGATTATTAAAAGCGCTCATATGAGCTGATATACTACAGCAATGCCGGTCAAATGATGATTATGATTATTAAAAGAGCTCATATGAGCTGATATACTACAGCAATGCCGGTCAAATGATGATTATGATTATTAAAAGAGCTCATATGAGCTGATATACTACAGCAATGCTGGTCAAATGATGATTATGATTATTAAAAGCGCTCATATGAGCTGATATACTACAGCAATGCTGGTCAAATGATGATTATGATTATTAAAAGCGCTCATATGAGCTGATATACTACAGCAATGCTGGTCAAATGATGATTATGATTATTAAAAGCGCTCATATGAGCTGATATACTACAGCAATGCTGGTCAAATGATGATTATGATTATTAAAAGCGCTCATATGAGCTGATATACTACAGCAATGCCGGTCAAATGATGATTATGATTATTAAAAGCGCTCATATGAGCTGATATACTACAGCAATGCTGGTCAAATGATGATTATGATTATTAAAAGAGCTCATATGAGCTGATATACTACAGCAATGCTGGTCAAATGATGATTATGATTATTAAAAGCGCTCATATGAGCTGATATACTACAGCAATGCTGGTCAAATGATGATTATGATTATTAAAAGAGCTCATATGAGCTGATATACTACAGCAATGCTGGTCAAATGATGATTATGATTATTAAAAGCGCTCATATGAGCTGATATACTACAGCAATGCTGGTCAAATGATGATTATGATTATTAAAAGAGCTCATATGAGCTGATATACTACAGCAATGCTGGTCAAATGATGATTATGATTATTAAAAGCGCTCATATGAGCTGATATACTACAGCAATGCTGGTCAAATGATGATTATGATTATTAAAAGCGCTCATATGAGCTGATATACTACAGCAATGCTGGTCAAATGATGATTATGATTATTAAAAGAGCTCATATGAGCTGATATACTACAGCAATGCTGGTCAAATGATGATTATGATTATTAAAAGCGCTCATATGAGCTGATATACTACAGCAATGCTGGTCAAATGATGATTATGATTATTAAAAGCGCTCATATGAGCTGATATACTACAGCAATGCTGGTCAAATGATGATTATGATTATTAAAAGCGCTCATATGAGCTGATATACTACAGCAATGCTGGTCAAATGATGATTATGATTATTAAAAGAGCTCATATGAGCTGATATACTACAGCAATGCTGGTCAAATGATGATTATGATTATTAAAAGAGCTCATATGAGCTGATATACTACAGCAATGCTGGTCAAATGATGATTATGATTATTAAAAGAGCTCATATGAGCTGATATACTACAGCAATGCTGGTCAAATGATGATTATGATTATTAAAAGCGCTCATATGAGCTGATATACTACAGCAATGCTGGTCAAATGATGATTATGATTATTAAAAGCGCTCATATGAGCTGATATACTACAGCAATGCTGGTCAAATGATGATTATGATTATTAAAAGCGCTCATATGAGCTGATATACTACAGCAATGCTGGTCAAATGATGATTATGATTATTAAAAGCGCTCATATGAGCTGATATACTACAGCAATGCTGGTCAAATGATGATTATGATTATTAAAAGCGCTCATATGAGCTGATATACTACAGCAATGCCGGTCAAATGATGATTATGATTATTAAAAGAGCTCATATGAGCTGATATACTACAGCAATGCTGGTCAAATGATGATTATGATTATTAAAAGAGCTCATATGAGCTGATATACTACAGCAATGCTGGTCAAATGATGATTATGATTATTAAAAGCGCTCATATGGGCTGATATACTACAGCAATGCTGGTCAAATGGTGATTATGATTATTAAAAGCGCTCATATGAGCTGATATACTACAGCAATGCTGGTCAAATGATGATTATGATTATTAAAAGCGCTCATATGAGCTGATATACTACAGCAATGCTGGTCAAATGATGATTATGATTATTAAAAGAGCTCATATGAGCTGATATACTACAGCAATGCTGGTCAAATGATGATTATGATTATTAAAAGCGCTCATATGAGCTGATATACTACAGCAATGCTGGTCAAATGATGATTATGATTATTAAAAGAGCTCATATGAGCTGATATACTACAGCAATGCTGGTCAAATGATGATTATGATTATTAAAAGAGCTCATATGAGCTGATATACTACAGCAATGCTGGTCAAATGATGATTATGATTATTAAAAGCGCTCATATGAGCTGATATACTACAGCAATGCTGGTCAAATGATGATTATGATTATTAAAAGAGCTCATATGAGCTGATATACTACAGCAATGCTGGTCAAATGATGATTATGATTATTAAAAGTGCTCATATGAGCTGATATACTACAGCAATGCTGGTCAAATGATGATTATGATTATTAAAAGCGCTCATATGAGCTGATATACTACAGCAATGCTGGTCAAATGATGATTATGATTATTAAAAGAGCTCATATGAGCTGATATACTACAGCAATGCTGGTCAAATGATGATTATGATTATTAAAAGCGCTCATATGAGCTGATATACTACAGCAATGCTGGTCAAATGATGATTATGATTATTAAAAGCGCTCATATGAGCTGATATACTACAGCAATGCTGGTCAAATGATGATTATGATTATTAAAAGAGCTCATATGAGCTGATATACTACAGCAATGCTGGTCAAATGATGATTATGATTATTAAAAGCGCTCATATGAGCTGATATACTACAGCAATGCTGGTCAAATGATGATTATGATTATTAAAAGAGCTCATATGAGCTGATATACTACAGCAATGCTGGTCAAATGATGATTATGATTATTAAAAGCGCTCATATGAGCTGATATACTACAGCACTGCTGGTCAAATGATGATTATGATTATTAAAAGAGCTCATATGAGCTGATATACTACAGCAATGCTGGTCAAATGATGATTATGATTATTAAAAGCGCTCATATGAGCTGATATACTACAGCAATGCTGGTCAAATGATGATTATGATTATTAAAAGTGCTCATATGAGCTGATATACTACAGCAATGCTGGTCAAATGATGATTATGATTATTAAAAGCGCTCATATGAGCTGATATACTACAGCAATGCTGGTCAAATGATGATTATGATTATTAAAAGCGCTCATATGAGCTGATATACTACAGCAATGCTGGTCAAATGATGATTATGATTATTAAAAGCGCTCATATGAGCTGATATACTACAGCAATGCTGGTCAAATGATGATTATGATTATTAAAAGAGCTCATATGAGCTGATATACTACAGCAATGCTGGTCAAATGATGATTATGATTATTAAAAGAGCTCATAGGAGCTGATATACTACAGCAATGCTGGTCAAATGATGATTATGATTATTAAAAGCGCTCATATGAGCTGATATACTACAGCAATGCTGGTCAAATGATGATTATGATTATTAAAAGCGCTCATATGAGCTGATATACTACAGCAATGCTGGTCAAATGATGATTATGATTATTAAAAGTGCTCATATGAGCTGATATACTACAGCAATGCTGGTCAAATGATGATTATGATTATTAAAAGAGCTCATAGGAGCTGATAAACTACAGCAATGCTGGTCAAATGATGATTATGATTATTAAAAGAGCTCATATGAGCTGATATACTACAGCAATGCTGGTCAAATGATGATTATGATTATTAAAAGAGCTCATATGAGCTGATATACTACAGCAATGCTGGTCAAATGATGATTATTGTGCTGCCCTGAAGAACACACACCCTTAAAATGTGCAACACACACACGGTGACAGTTTTTTTTCAGTCCTAAAACTGCTCCGACCACATGATCATCGGCGTGTATTCTCTACACGAGTGTGTGTGTGCTTAGCACAAGTGTCAACGTGCGCGACAAACTTCACACTGCGCACTTTCCATCCGTTTGCGCAAAGCTGGAGTTTGTCGCGCATCGGTGTGTGTGAACTGAAGTAAGTTTTAAAACGTGTGCATGACAACAACAGGTTGCAGCAGTTAGTGTTAGTTTGTTCCTGGTGTGTGTGTGTAACGTTAGTTTCTGCTCGAGCACACAGTGCTAAAGTTGTATTTGTGCGATTCGAGCGCGTGTAAATTGTGTTTTATAGTTGTTGAGTTGTGGCCTTAATCTGTGTGAGGGAGTGTGCGTGTGTGAGTGTGTGTGTGCTGGAGTTTTAAAGCTCCTCCAGCAGTAGCAGCTAACAGGCTACACTCACGCCAAACGCGGGTCGTTAAACACACACTAACACACCGAGCCGCGAGCGCTCGTCTACACACACACACATACACGTTCACGCGTACCTGTCGCGCGCGGAGGAACGGGTCCGTGAAACCGTCCGCCTTCATCCCGGCCTGAGCCACCGAGGCCTGTCCCTGCACCAGCTCCGCCATCATCATCATCACACACACTCACACACACCGACACACACAAGCGCATAAACACACACACGGCGTACACTATCGACCCCGGAACAGGAAACAAGTCGACGGAACAACGCGAGATCTGAAAGGGAGACGAGACTCCGCGAGATTTCACACACGTGGTTCTCACAGTGGCTCAGAAAGTGTGTTTTTTTATTTAACCTTTACTCATTAGCAGGTGTTTGATTTTGTGTGTATCTTTATTTCATTTCACTTAATTTATCGATATACTTCGTTTTTATCTTTATTGTTTTATGTTACATTTTCTGACTGCTATTATTAATAATTCTTTGTAAAGTCCTTTGAATTATTGTTGCCTGAAATGTGTTTATATGTTATATATAATAGTGCTGTGAAATCAATTATTTGCATCTAGCATAAAAGTTTGTAAATATATAATGTGTGTGTGAGTCTATATGTGGCTACACAATCCGCACACAGACATACTCACACTTTCACACACACACACTCAAACACACTTTCACACTCAGACATACACACTTTCACACACAATAGCATAAAGGTTTCTGAATATATAATGTGAGTCTAGCCTATATGTACACACAGAAATACACAAACACACACACACTCAAACACACTCTCACATACACACAGGTCCTTCTAAAAAAAAGCATATTGTGATAAAGTTCATTATTTTCCATAATGTAATGATAAAAGTTAAACTTTCATATATTTTAGATTCATTGCACACCAAATGAAATATTTCAGGTCTTTTATTGTTTTAATACTGATGATTTTGGCAAACAGCTCATGAAAACCCAAAATTCCTGTCTCAAAAAATTAGCATATTTCATCTGACCAATAAAAGAAAAGTGTTTTTAATACAAAAAAAGTCAACCTTCAAATAATGATGTTCAGTTCTGCACTCAACACTTGGTGGGGAATCCTTTAGCAGAAATGACTGCTTCAGTGCGGCGTGGAGGCGATCAGCCTGTGGCACTGCTGAGGTGTTCTGGAGGCCCAGGAGGCTTCGAGAGCGGCCTTAAGCTCATCCAGAGTGTTGGGTCTCGCATCTCTCAACTTTCTCTCCACAATATCCCACAGATTCTCTATGGCAGGGGTCCCCAATCTCGGTCCTGGAGGGCCACTGTCCTGCAGAGTTTAGCTCCAACCCCAATCAAACATACCTTAAACAGCTAATCAATGCCTATAAATGCATTGATTAGCTGTTTCAGGTGTGTTTGATTGGGGTTGGAGCTAAACTCTGCAGGACAGTGGCCCTCCAGGACCGAGATTGGGGACCCCTGCTCTATGGGGTTCAGGTCAGGAGAGTTGAGCACAGTTATACCATGGTCAGTAACCCATTTACCAGTGGTTTTGGCACTGTGAGCAGGTGCCAGGTCGTGCTGAGAAACCAAATCTTCATCTCCATAAATCTTTTCAGCAGATGGAAGCATGAAGTGCTCCAGAATCTCCTGATAGCGAGCTGCACTGACCCTGGCCTTGATAAAACACAGTGGACCAACACCAGCAGCTGACATGGCACCCCAGACCATCACTGACTGTGGGGACTTGACACTGGACTTCAGGCATTTGGGCATTTCCTTCTCCCCAGTCTTCCTCCAGACTCTGGCACCTTGATTTCCCAATGACGTGCAAGATTTGCTTTCATCCGAAAAAAGTACTTTGGACCCCTGAGCAACAGTCCAGTGCTGCTTCTCTGTAGCCCAGAAGTGTCTTGACCTGGGGAATGCGGCACCTGTAGCCCATTTCCTGCTCACGCCTGTGCACGGCGGCTCTGGATGTTTCTACTCCAGACTCAGTCCACTGCTTCCGCAGGTCCCCCAAGGTCTGGAATCGGTCCTTCTCCACAATCTTCCTCAGGATCTGGTCACCTCTTCTCGTTTTTTGCCACACTTTTTCCTTCCCACAGACTTCCCACTGAGGTGCCTTGATACAGCACTCTGGGAACAGCCTATTCGTTCAGAAATGTCTTTCTGTGTCTTCCCCTCTCGCTTGAGGGTGTCAATGATGGCCTTCTGGACAGCAGTCAGGTCGGCAGTCTTACCCATGATTGTGGTTTTGAGTAATGAACAGGCTGGGAGTTTTTGAAAGCCTCAGGAATCTTTTGCAGGTGTTTAGAGTTAATTAGTTGATTCAGATGATTAGGTTAATAGCTCGTTTAGAGAACCGCTTCATGATATGTTTTTGGGTTTTCATGAGCTGCGTGCGAAAATCATCAGTATTAAAACAATAAAAGACCTGAAATATTTCAGTTGGTGTGCAATGAATCTAAAATATATGAAAGTTTAATTTTTATCATTACATTATGGAAAATAATGAACTTTATCACAATATGCAATTTTTTTTTAGAAGGACCTGTGTGTATGTGAGAGTGTGTTTGAGTGTGTGTGTGTTTGTGTGAGTATTTCTGTATGTGCATTGTGCACGGACCTGTACACACTCTAACAGACACACTCTCACATACATACACACTCAAACAGACACACTCTCACATACAGACACACTCAAACAGACACACTCTCACATACAGACACACTCAAACAGACACACTCTCACATACAGACACACTCAAACAGACACACTCTCACATACATACACACACACACACTCAAACAGACACTCTCACATACATACACTCAAACAGACACACTCTCATATACAGACACACTCAAACAGACACACTCTCACATACAGACACACTCAAACAGACACACTCTCACATACATACACACACACACACTCAAACAGACACTCTCACATACATACACTCAAACAGACACACTCTCATATACAGACACACTCAAACAGACACACTCTCACATACAGACACACTCAAACAGACACACTCAAACAGACACACTCTCATATACAGACACACTCAAACAGACACACTCTCACATACAGACACACTCAAACAGACACACTCTCACATACATACACACACACACACTCAAACAGACACACTCAAACAGACACACTCAAACAGACACACTCAAACAGACACACTCTCACATACATACACACACACACACACACTCAAACA